>NC_084558.2:18870827-19098327 GCF_033978685.3 Nerophis lumbriciformis | reverse complement strand
TTTACTGCCATGGTTTGCAGCCTCTTCTTTTATTATGTAGATTTCCTATTCCCGCCTTGCTGGTCCTGTTTTTCTTTATGCCGTTTGTTTTGTGGCTTGGAGCACAGCGGCGAGGCGAGTGGACATGATCAGCGATTAAGGGATTTTTGCCCATCATTCACAATGCTCATGTGACATCAACACATCTTTTCTGTGTTCCACATATTGAGAAACTGCTAGCAAAAGGTTGGAGTTTTTTTAGAGGGCTTAATAGGTGCAATAGATTAAATACCCATTACCTGCATGGTTAGTCGCCTCTTGGTAGCAGTTTGTCACTATTTAGAATGCACACAAAAAAACAAAACGATTTTGAATGATGGGCAGAAGTACAGTTCTCCTCTAAGTCACATCAGGACGACTCCAGCTTGTTCCTCAGCTGTCCTCTGTTTTGTGCAACAACTTCCACATCCCAATTTTGATTTTTACTCT
Source organism: Nerophis lumbriciformis (assembly GCF_033978685.3). NCBI lineage: Eukaryota > Metazoa > Chordata > Actinopteri > Syngnathiformes > Syngnathidae > Nerophis > Nerophis lumbriciformis. Next base: position 19,097,859 of record NC_084558.2, on the reverse strand, counting down.
GATTTATATTCCTGCTCTTAGATTTTATTTACATCTTTATTATGTTTTCTTGGACAGTCCAATTTTCTGCTCAAAGTTTGTTTTCCCTTCTAGCCTTAAAGCTGCTGCTTGCTACAGTTTTGTGGCTGCCTGGAGGGTGCTAACCTTCGTTTGTGCTACAGGCAGTTTGTTGTCAGCTAACAATAGCAATTAGGCAAAGTTTAACGATGAATGTTAGCGATCATTAAATGTATATTCTGTCGTTACAGCATGACTGCAAAGTATTTTTTCGATTCGGTTTTTATTAAGATCGAGCTAGTGACATACAGCAGTTTTAATCCAAGTTGTTTGTTTCAATTGTTCCCAGTTCCTAGCATTTTTCCGTAGTATTTAACTTTTTCTATCTATTTTGTTTCAATTTTCTGCGGCACTTGTTTCACTATTTTTTAAAAATGTATTCTACCTCCCTTTGAGCTCTAAAAAAAAAGCCCAAACATACTCGGGCAGAACGAAAATCCACATCTTATTGAAATTTAAGCTGCTTTTGTGTGAATGGCAAAATGTTTGATCTTTTTTGGATGTTTTGCTGCTCGTTGAATGCTTTGTTTAGAATATTTTTTATTACTGAATAAAGTATCCTTTATGTTAGATTAGTTCATATAAGATTACCAAGCTAAACATTTTGTTTCACACTTTTTATTTTTTTTATTTCTGAAAATGTTTTTTTTTTCTATTAAACTTGCTATCTAGGAAAACAACAAAACATTTTGGTTCAAATAAATTATTTTTAAAGGCACTTTATATAATAGAAACAGCTTTTTGATTTGGGAAATGTTTTGGATCGATCTGTTTTTATATTTGTTTACCTTAATTAAAGGCTAATGACAGATATATTTAGTTCAAAATAAATGTTGTATTTGGGAAAAGATGCATTAATAATCGCAATAATCGTTTATTAATTGAATTATATCAATCAATACATCAAACGTTATTTATACAACACTTTTCATTCAAGTGTTTAACACAGTGGTTCTCAAATGGGGGTGCCCGTACCCCTGGGGGTACTTGAAGGTATGCCAAGGGGTATGGTATGTGAGATTTTTTTTAAATATTCTAAAAATAGCAACAATTCAAAAATCCTTTATAAATATATTTATTGAATAATACTTCAACAAAATATGAATGTAAGTTCATAAACTCAGTGAAGCACAAGCTCAGGTTTCTCATTAAAATGTCTGTCAAAAAGAACTGTGAAAAGAAATGCAACAATGCAATATTCAATGTTGACAGCTAGATTTTTTGTGGACATGTTCCATAAATTTTGATGTTAAAGATTTCTTTTTTTGTGAAGAAATGTTTAGATGTAAGTTTATGAATCCAGATGGATCTCTATTACAATCCCCAAAGAGGGCACTTTAAGTTGATGATTACTTCTATGTGTAGGAATCTTTATTTATAATTGAATCACTTGTTTATTTTTCAACAAGTTTTTAGTTATTTTTATATCTTTTTTTCCAAATAGTTCAAGAAAGACCACTACAAATGAGCAATATTTTGCACTGTTATACAATTTAATAAATCAGAAACTGATGACATAGTGCTGTATTTTACTTCTTTATCTATTTTTTTCAACCAAAAATGCTTTGCTCTGATTAGGGGGTACTTGAATTAAAAAAATGTTCACAGGCGGTACATCACTGAAAAAAGGTTGAGAACCACTGGTTTAACACACCAGTTAAAAAAAGAAGAAAACACACACAAGCGTACACGCACGCACACAAATGTACACGCACATGCACAAAGCACCATTGACAATAACAAAACATGGTACTGACAATTGAGGAAAAACGCCATATTTGAGGCTTCCACAATGGCTTCATAAATAAAGTTGGTATGGTTTGGTAAGAATAACTAAAACTTTACATCAACTAAAAAAATAATACGCAACATATTTTAAAATACATGTAAAAGAAAATAATTGGTAAATTAATAAAAAAATAAATAAGTGACAATAATAGTAATAGCAAAAAAACAAATAAAAAAGTACAGAATAAAAAGGAACAACCTAAGAATAGTTGAAAATTATCAGTAAAAAGCCTGATCAAAAAATTGTGCCTTTAACTCTTTGTTTTAAATATCAACGGTCTCTCCAGTCCTAATCAGATTTTAGCATCCTGAGTCATAATCAAATGGAATACTTAAGATGACACACTCCTAACTGGCAACCAAGGTTCATGTTTGTTCTTTATTGGCTATTTGTATGTTGAAAGCAGAAACTTGATGAAGATTATTGTAATGATAATTAAAGCGTAAAAGACAAAGATTTGAGAGATGACCAGTGAGTCGGAGGGTTGTAAAATATCTCATCCTTCATCCCGCTGCACCTTTGCTGAACTGTAAACTTACACCAGACGTGTTTCCCACCCTAACAGTGAGCGTCTGTCACCGGCCGGCCCTCAGTGGGTCTTTGTGGACGCTAACCTCAAAATGCAACCCATGCCTTGGCATTCTTTCACGCCTACTCCGTCTTTTCCTTCTTGCTTTCCTTGCAACCTTTCTTTTAAGGCTTGATAGTCACCTGACCCCCCTGCAACAAACACCATACATTATCACCACGCTTTGGTGTTTTAGTAGGTTCCCACTGTATCACTTTACAACTGCAACTAGTGCACTGTGCCTGAGATTGGGACAAAACAAAAACAACTGGTATTTAAGGGTCACGTGTGTACAAGAACTACACAAATTGCCTAGGTCAAAAGTCAAAATGTAGCTATCCCTCTTCTCCACAAAGCACATGCAGATGCTGTGATCCACCTGTCGACATCACACTCTTTAGCCGTGCGAATGTCAGCGATTGTGTGTGGGGATTGTCGTCCTTTGTTGGCCTATCAAGACGATGGACTGCAAAATTGGGGTCATCTCTGAGACAAAGGCCTTTTTTCTTTCTTTCGCCACATCAAAGCGTTGAAATGTGACATGGACATGTTAGATCCTCTGGCCTCTCAGCGGCCTCATAGCGCGCCATCACATTATACGTGCATGTGAGCTCGGCGGCGCTGAGTCATCTTAATGAAGCGTCTCCGCCGACCTATCAGTGTTTATGAGGCAGGGTGTGGCATTTGGATGTAAATGACGTTGAGGAGACGTTAACAACGGCGGAAGACAAGAGTTGTCTGTCTTTTATTTCCTTTTTATTGTCTTTTAGATGTTTAACTGGACCAGGGAACAATCAAGTGAGGAAACCTTGTAAATGTTCAGTGACATGACCCACACGACCTTATTACCTGCTCAGACTGGTCCCTCCAGGCTTCTCTTAGCCATGACAACATCTTAGGAATAAAAACCCCTTTCTGCCTACGATCCAAATATCGTATGGGTGCCAGTGATAGTGTCAGGATCAACGCCATACTAGCGTGATAGTTTATGGTTTCGGTTTATTCCGAACATGCATGCAGTTACAACATGATACATCACAATTTCAACACGTTCGAAAAGGAGTAGGAAGAAGCAGAGCTTATTTAATCCTACCCCTTTTCATTTTCAGAGCAATTGGATGGATGGATACTAACTAGTGTTGGCCCGATACCAATATTTTGGTACCGGTACCAAAATGATTTCGATACTTTTCGGTTCTTTTTGGTACTTTTCGATGCTTTTCTAAATAAAGGGAACCACAAACAATTGCATTATTGGCTTTATTTTAATAAAAAATCTTACGGTACATTAAACATATGTTTGTTATTGCCAGAGGTGGGTAGTAACGCGCTACATTTACTCCGTTACATCTACTTGAGTAACTTTTGGGATAAATTGTACTTCTCAGAGTAGTTTTAATGCAACATACTTTTACTTTTACTTGAGTATATTTATAGAGAAGAAACGCTACTTTTACTCCGCTACTTTTATCTACATTCAGCTCGCTACTCGCTACTAATTTTAATGCACGCTTTGTTTGTTTTGGTCTGTCAGACAGACCTTCATAGTGCCTGCGTTTCAACAAATACAGTCACTGGTGACGTTCACTCCGTTCCACCAATCAGATGCAGTCACTGGTGACGTTGGACCAATCAAACAGAGCCAGGGGTCACATGACCTGATTTAAACAAGTTGAAGAACTTATTCGGGTGTTACCATTTAGTGGTCAATTGTACGGAATATGTACTGTACTGGGCAATCTACTAATAAAAGTTCCAATCAATCAATCAAAAGTGTGAAGGAAAAAAGACCCTTTTTTATTTCAACCGTACATCCCGTCAAAAGCCTAAAGACTGACTGCACAATTCCTGTCTTCACAATAAAAGTGCCGCTCCATCGCGCCTGCGCTTTCAAAATAAGAGTCTCCGAAAGCCAGCGCAAACAAGCTAGCAAGCTACGGAGTTTGCCGCCAATGTATTTCTTGTAAAGTGTGTAAAAACGAATATGGAAGTTGGACAAATAAGATGCCAAAAACCAACCACTTTCATGTGGTATTAGACAGGAAGGAGGAACTTTTTTTCTCCTCCATTTGAAAACGTGGACGTTATCAGCACTACTGTCTGATTACAATCAATGCAAGTCATCAGAATCAGGTAATACACCAACTTATATTCTTGTCTTCATGAAAGAAAGGAATCTATATGTGTTAAACATGCATGCATATTCATTAAAACACCTTTAACATGCAAACAAAAACGCCAAAAATAAATAAATATAAATTATATACTGTAAATATCAATGTATGTATATATATATATATATATATATATATATATATATATATATATATATATATATATATATATATATATATATATATATATATATATATATATGTATGTGTGGGAAAAAAATCACAAGACTATTTCATCTCTACAGGCCTGTTTCATGAGGGGGGGTACCCTCATTCATCAGGAGATTTTAATGGGAGCATTCGCATACCATGGTTTATATAGGGCACAGAGTGGGTGGGTACAGGCTGGCGTAGGGGCGTGGTGATTGGCTCATGTGTTACCTAGGAGGTGTTTCCGTCTATGGCGGCATGCTGTCACAATTTCGCTGCGCTTGTTGAGGGATGACAGGTCTGGACGGTAAATAATAAACAGTTTCTCTTTCAAGCATAGGTTGCATCTTTTATTACCACTATTGTAAGGTGTGCTGGATGCAAGAATGTGCCATGTTATTGAATATTCAACATTATTGTCTTTGAGGTCCCAAATGTGTTTGCTGAGTTCTGTGGTATTTCGCAGGTTTTTGTTCCTGAAAGAAGCCTTGTGATTGTTCCATCTGGTTTTGAATTCTCCCTCGGTTAATCCTACATATGTGTCGGATGTGTTAATGTCCTTGCGTATTACCTTAGATTGGTAGACAACTGATGTTTGTAAGCATCCCCCGTTGAGAGGGCAATCAGGTTTCTTTCGGCAGTTACAGTCTTTGTTGGTTTTGGAGTCGCTCTGTCTGGGGGCCGACGGCTCATTTGCAATTGTTTTGTTGTGGTTTGAGATGATTTGTCGTATATTGTTCATGCAGCTGTAGCTCAATTTAATGTTGTTCTTGTTGAATACTTTTCTTAGGGTGTTGTCTTTGGGAAAGTGTTTGTCAATCAGATTGAGGAATTTGTGTCCAATGTTAGTTGAGACGTTTTTGCTGTATTGCTGTATATATATATATATATGTGTGTGTGTGTATATATATGTGTGTGTGTATATATGTATATATATATATATATATATATATATATATATATATATATATATATATATATATATATATATATATGATATGTGTGTGTATGTTACTCATCAGTTACTCAGTACTTGAGTAGTTTTTTCACAACATACTTTTTACTTTTACTCAAGTAAATATTTGGGTGACTACTCCTTACTTTTACTTGAGTAATAAATCTCTAAAGTAACAGTACTCTTACTTGAGTACAATTTCTGGCTACTCTACCCACCTCTGGTTATTGCAAGTTTGTCCTTAAATAAAATAGTGAACATACAAGACAACTTGTCTTTTATTAGTAAGTAAACAAACAAAGGCTCCTATTTTAGCTGCTGACATATGCAGTAAAATATTGTGTCATTTATCATTCTATTATTTTGTCAACATTATTAAGGACAAGTGGTAGAAAATAAATTATTAATCTATGTGTTCATTTACTGTTAATATCTGCTTACTTTCTCTTTTAACATGTTCTATCTACACTTATTCTAAAATGTAATAATCACTTATTCTTCTGTTGTTTGATACTTTACATTAGTTTTGGATGATACCACAAATTTGTGTATCAATCCGATACCAAGTCGTTACAGGATCATACATCGGTCATATTTAAAGTCCTCATGTGTCCAGGGACATATTTCCGGAATTTATAAACATAATATACCTTTAAAAAAAACGAAAGAAGATGTTGTGATGCCAAAAAATATCGACGTAATCATAGTAGTATCGACTAGATAGGGGCGGCATGGCGTAGTGGGTAGAGCGGCCGTGCCAGAAACCCGAGGGTTGCAGGTTCGCTCCCCGCCTCTTACCGTCCAAATTGCTGCCGTTGTGTCCTTGGGCAGAACACTTCACCCTTGCCCCCGGTGCCGCTCACACTGGTGAATGAATGATGAATGATGAATGATGAATGATAGGTTGTGGTCGGAGGGGCCGTAGGAGCAAACTGGCAGCCTCGCTTCCGTCACTCTACCCCAGGGCAGCTGTGGCTACGAAAGTAGCTTACCACCACCAGGTGTGAATGAATGATGGGTTCCCACTTCTCTGTGAAGCGCTTTGAGTGTCTAGAAATGCGCTATATAAATCTAATCCATTATTATCCATTATTATTATTACTAGATACGCTACTGTACTTGATATCATTACAGTGGATGTTAGGTGGAGATCCACCAATGGCGTTTGTTTATATTTTGATGCCGGTGAGCTTTGGTGTGTAGTGAAACATGTTTAGCTATTCCTCGTCCTGCAGGGAGGATGCTTGGAGGGGTTGTGGCGGACCGGTTCTTTTCACAGGTGGTATAGTACCGAATATGATTCATTAGTATCGCGGTACTATACTAATACCGGTATACCGTACAACCCTAATACTAACATATTTATTCACTTCCTGTTCTCAATTTGTAGACAATTTACTCCATAAATAATAAAAGTCTAAAAAAAGAATATAAAAACAAGTAAAGCAAAATGTAATTCACAAAGTGAGATGAATAAGATTATCTCAATCACATATCTTCAATAAATTCAAGATGTTTATCAAAATTCTTCTTTGTACTTTGTAAACACTTTTGAGTTTGAACAGTTTCTTAAACTGGATCATATTAGTATATAGATTGATTTCCTTGCTTAGTCCATTTCATAATTTAATACCACATACTGATATGCTGAAGGTATTAAATGCTGGACGTGCATACAAATGTTTTAAACTATACTTTTTCTCAAAAGGTTGCATTTCTCCTCTTTTGTTGAGAATAATTGTTGCATGTTCTTTTGTAGCAGGTTATAGTTTGCTTCGTACATAATTTCAGTTGTTTGTAAATGCACCAAATCATTGATTTTCAATATCGTTGATTCAATAAATAAAAGGTTTGAGTGTTCTCTATATCCAACATTATGTTTTATTATTCAAACTGACTATTTTTGTAACACTTTTAGAGAATGAAGTGCACATTTGTAGTTATTTCCCCATACTTCTACACAATGACACAGATATTGTAACTCTAGCGAGCAGTACAGAATAAAGACGGGATTTTGATTAGATCAATGTTTTACAGTTGTCTTTATGTTTATTTTCACAAAAAAAACTGTGTTTTGTTGTATTTTTCATATTGTTACACGTTTGATGATGTTACCATAGCGAGAGGTAACCAAAAAATGTACTCAAGTCAGAATGCCAAGTATTATGACTCAAGTAAAAGTAAAAAGTAGTAATAATAATTACTTCAGTATTGGGTGAAAAATAAATTCTCAAGTACTGACAAACTGGTGAGTAATGTCTGATTGATTTAGTAGCTATTTTTTAATGGTACTGTAAGATGCTACCCGTGTTCTTTTGTTGAACAGAGGTCAGGTTTTCTGGAAGATTTCACAGGCATTTATTAAAACTAGGGATGTCCGATAATGGCTTTTTGCCGATATCCGATATTCCGATATTGTCTAACTCTTTAATTACCGATACCGATATCAACCAATACCAATATCAACCGATATATACAGTCGTGGAATTAACACATTATGATGCCTTATTTGGACAACCAGGTATGGTGAAGATAAGGTACTTTAAAAAATAAAAAAAATAATAAGATAAATAAATTAAAAACATTTTCTTGAATAAAAAAGAAAGTAAAACAATATAAAAATAGTTACACAGAAACTAGTAATTAATGAAAATTTGTAAAATTAACTGTTAAAGGTTAGAACGATTAGTGGACCAGCAGCACGCACAATCATGTGTACTTACGGACTGTATCCCTTGCAGACTGTATTGATATATATTGATATATAATGTAGGAACCAGAATATTATTAACAGAAAGAAACAACCCTTTTGTGTGAATGAGTGTGAATGAGTGTAAATGGGGGAGGGAGGTTTTTTGGGTTGATGCACTAATTGTAAGTGTATCTTGTGTTTTTTATGTTGATTTAATAAAAATAAAAAAATAAAAAATAAAAATAAAAAACAACAACAAAAAAACGATACCGATAATAAAAAAAAAAACGATACTGATAATTTCCGATATTACATTTTAACGCATTTATTAGACATCTCTAATTAAAACTGGTCACGGATAAATGCTACAGCGTTGGTCTCACCCCCGCAAAAGCACTGTGGATTGCACACGTAAAAAACACAAGTGGATGCCTCCTCCTGCAAAAGTGAGTCCCGATGAAGAATCATACATACTTTTTAAAGCAAAAGAGACGATAAGTCCGATGGGTCAACGGGTCCATGCTCAACGAGTGTTCGCAAGAGTAAGGGCCAGTCCAAGGAAAAAGAGGTGATGAATAAGCAGACGCTTGAATGGTTCCATCGATGTGGGGAATTTTTGTCAAAAGGGTGTGCTAATTAAAATCATTATTATGATTTCAAAATATTAATATCTGAGTTAAGTTCCTCCTTTTCAAGATTTTAACATTTGTTTCCTCTTCTTTTAGCTATTGAACTTGAGGTTACATTCGGAGAATATTATTCCTTACAAGGGATGAGACGTACCAAAACACACATCAATGTCTCCAAAACAACATATTGTAGTTGGGCAGGCCTGAAGATCGAAGATGCAGCTGCATAAATGGTGTGTGCTTAATCAAACAGTTTGAAGTCAAATGAAGTTGAAAACAAAAGGGTGAAATCAAGTGTATATTTGCTACAATATTTTACCAACACGTTACCTGCACAACAACTGTAGTTAGTGCGTGTGTGCCGAGGTGTGTCTTTGTGTGGATGTGAGAGACAGAGAGAGAAACTACAGCATATACTGTATGACAAAATGTGAACATTTTACAGTCACTTTTGAAATCAAAAAGGGACTAATGTTTTCGCATATGTATGTGCAAAACATGAAAAACATCTACAGCTTACCGCAACATGTTATCTCTAGTTCAGTGGTTCTCAAACTTTGTTCACCAAGTACCACCTCAGAAAACACTTGGCTCTCCAAGTACCACCATAATGACTAACATTATTATACACTAGCATAGTAGTTCTACATATTCATTAAAAACAAGGCAGAGGTTTTATTTAACAAATGTATTTAATAGTTTTGGCATTACAAATGGTTTGAACAGTAGCACTGTGTTTGAATATTAAATTAAGCAATTCATTGGCGTACCAATAGATGGAGCCCGCGTACCTGAGAATCACTGCTCTAGTTGAAAGTGGAATTCTTGAAGGCTGAAAAGTGAACATTTCTACTGACACAGATGACAATGCATCATATAATTGTACGTAAACATTGAAGAGTTGTGCTGCCGTGTCTCACATCATGTCACTTTTTGCAGTGTGTAATTTGAATGCGATAGTTTGAGGGCTTGCGCTTTCTTCTTCAGTGCGCGGTGGTCCGGCCTTTCCGGGCCTGATGGTGAGTTGGATCCGATGGTGCGGGAGCAGCCGGTCAGACCTGACAGGCCCAAATGCATTGTGAGGGTCGGCTGGGAACGTCTGACAGAGTCTCCCGTCAGAGAGTTTCAATTCCCACCTCCGGAAGAACTTAGAACATGTCACTGGAGAGGCACTGGACATGGGGTCCGAGTGGACCATGTTCGTACGTCTTTTGTCGAGGCGGTTGATCGCAGCTGTGACCGCAAGGTGGTTGATGGTCTGCCATGGCAGTAATATTAGAACAAATGCCAACAAGCTGAAGAAGGAGTTATTTCAAGTCATTTTGACTCGTAAGACTCCGGAGGTAGCGAACAGGTACTGACAGGCCAAGCAGTGTGTGGCTGATGCAAAAGCTCGGACATGGGAGGAGTTCGGGAAAGCCATGGAAAACGACATCTGGACAACTTTGAAATGATTCTGGACCACCATTTGCCGCTTCAGGAGGAGGAAGCAGTGCACTGTCAACACAGTTTATGGTGGAGATAGTGAGCTGCTGTTGTGGATCGGTGGAGGGAATACTTCTAAGACCTTCTCATACCACCCACATATCTTCCTATGAGGAAGCAATGTCTGGGGAATCTGTGGTGGGCTCTCCTTTTTCTGGGGCTGAGGTTGCTGAGGTAATTAGAAAGCTTCTTGGTGGCAGGTCCCGGGAGGGGAATGAGATCAGCCCGGAGTTCCCTAAGGCTCTGGATGCTGTGGGGCTGTCCTGGTTGACAAGACTCTACAACATTGTTTGGACATCTGGGGCAGTGCATCTGGATTGGCAGACTGGGGTGGTGGTTCCTCTCTTTAAGAAGGTGAACAAGTGGTTGTGTTCCAGCTATTGTGGGATCACAGTCCTTAGCCTTCCTAGATCTCTGCTTTTTGCAGATGATGTGGTCTTACTGGATTCATCTGGCCAGGATCTTCAGCTCTCACTGGATCGGTTGTCAGCCGAGTGTGAAGCGACTGGAATGAGAATCAGCACCTCCAAGTCTGAGTCCATAGTTCTCGCCCGGAAAAGGGTCGAGTACCACCTCCGGAAGGCAAAGCTCTCACTTTACCAATTGATCTATGTCCTCATCCTCACCTATCGTGATAAGCTTTGGACAAGATCCAAAAGGACAAGATCACAAGTACAAACGGCTGAAATGAGTTTCATCCGTTGGGTGGCAGGGCTCTCCCTTAGAGATAGGGTGAGAAGCTCTGTCATTTGGGATCAGCTCAGAGTAAAGCCACTGATCCTCCACATCAAGAGGAGCCAAAGGAGGTGGTTCGGGCATCTCTTCAAGATGCTTTCCAGACGCCTCCTTGGGAAAGTGTTTAGGGCACGCAGGGCAGGAGACCACGTGGAAGAACAAGGACACGTTGGGGGGGACTATGTCTCCCAGCTGGCCATGGAACGCCTCGGGATCCCCAGGGAAGAGCTGGACCAAGTAACTGGGGAGAGGGAAATCTAGGTTCTAGGCCATAACCCCCGCGACCCAAGCTCGGATAAGTGAAGGAAGATGGATGTATCGATGGAAAAGTAGCTTTATTTGTCCATAAAGCACTCATTTGTACAAAATTGTTTAATGATGTCTTGCACCAATATACGTAAGATTTTTTGCAATAACGTACAGTTAATCACATGTACTTATTGGACAAAATGCGTGGTACAACAAGTATTAAATGTAAACAAATGGAAAAAGATTTATTTGAGAAAAAAAAATATATTTCACAGTGCAACATTTGTTTTTGTTCTATTTCTTTTGTCAGAGTTGTAAATTTCAGTAAAAAAGCTCTGTTTTAATATCAGTTATTTTGTTAATAATATTTTATTGTTTTTATTGTCTTATATCAAGGTGTATGGGCAGCACGGTGGAAGAGGGGTTAGTGCATTTGCCTCACAATACGAAGATCCTGAGTAGTCTTGGGTTCAATCCCGGGCTCGGGATCTTTCTGTGTGGAGTTTGCATGTTCTCCCCGTGACTGCGTGTGTTCCCTCCGGGTACTCCGGCTTCCTCCCACTTCCAAAGACATGCACCTGGGGATAAGTTGATTGGCAACACTAAATTGGCCCTAGTGTTTGGATGTGAGTGTGAATGTTGTCTGTCTATCTGTGTTGGCCCTGCGATGAGGTGGTGACTTGTCCAGGGTGTACCCCGCCTTCCGCCCGATTGTAGCTGAGATAGGCTCCAGCACCCCCCGCGACCCCAAAGGGAATAAGCGGTAGAAAATGGATGGATGGGATATCAAGGTGTACCAGCAGCACCACGAGTGAGGAGTTTGGACCCATAATTGTACATATAAAGTATTAGAGATTGTTTTCATGCAATGGATGGCAACTTGTTAGCATTGCAGTCGTTCCATCAATGATTGTGAGCTCGACCAAGGACAGTAAGAAATATTTATGCAGCACTTTGCGGGAATTTGTCTCATAGGGTTTAATTTATATATTGTTTGTTAATGAAAATGTTTGTTGTTTTCCCAAAATATTTGTTATGTGTTTCATTCTGATGATAATCATGATCAACAAATTAAAGGCAAAGTCACAAAATCATTTAATGATCTTAAGAATGTCAAGTAAAAATGTTCTGTGTCAGTATTGGTATCAGCAATACTGACCCTTTATTTACTCTGTATCAATTCGGTACTACCATTTGGAGTCTCGCCCACCCTTACAGCCTATTGTTAAAAAAAATTAATTGATATTAAATTTTTTTGAGCATTGTTTTGATGCAACTAATTAATTAATGTAATGTATCATATCCCTTACTTTTAAAAGGGACTACATATCATGGTCCGTCGTAAGATTTATCAGTTTCTTAATTTTAGTTTTATTTCCTGTCGCTGTTTTCTGAGCGCTCTTATTTTATTTTACACTTCCCGTTTTCCTCCATTTGCCACCACTTCTTTACTATGAGCACTGGATCCCTGATTAGCAATTAGAACACACCTATCTGTGGTTGCCAATCAGGCTGTTTCAGTTGGAACATGTTGCCTATTGTCTTGTACCTCAATGTGCCATAGCTTTCCCCAATGCTTCCTGTGGACTTCCCTGTTGCAATATTTTTGTTTTTGTCGTTAACATTTTTGTAACCTGCCCCTTCACCTGCCATCTCTGCATTCTGGGGTCCAGACCAACAACACCAAAGCCAGACTGAAACACTGCACTGCCTGTTGGGGACCAGCAGTACTAATTATAATGGCCATAGGGGTCCATCGATATGTATATGTATAATAAATATTGCCAGTCACAGTTAACATGTGCTCAGCTGGGAAAATAAATATATATATATATATATATATATATATATATACTTATTATGTCATCCATTTCCTTATTATACACTGTTACAGGCGTATTAAATAATCATGTTAATATTAAAAATGTAACTAAATAATATGTGGGGATATAAAAGGTCTCCGGTGCTATCAGACCGGGCGGAAGCGGAAATTGACGTCACAAACCACCTAGGAGCACCTGTCAGACCCAGTGTTTTTTGCTACGGAGCCACTTCATGGAAGAATCCTAATTTTTGCCCTTTTTTGTGGACTTAACATTGGCCTGTGGAGAACCAGGACAACAGAGACTTTTTCCAGGAGGACTTTGAGTTGGAGGCGCAGACGCGGTACCGTGAGTACGGTGCTGCGGCTTCCAAACATTTTATCGCTTGCCCGTACGTGCATGCCGCTATGTGCATGTCACGTATGTAACTTTGGGGACTTTGGGGAAATATATGTGTTATATGAACTTTGGGGAGGTGAACGGTACTTTGGGCTGTGGGATTGAGTGTGTTGTGCGGGTGTTTGATTTATATTGGCGGGTTATATGGACGAGAGGGGGGAGGTGTTTGTTATGCGGGATTAATTTGTGGTATATTAAATATAAGCCTGGTTGTGTTGTGGCTAGTAGTTATACATGTCTTGTAAGTATTTACTATATTAATCATTCCCAGCTGAATATCAGGTCCCACCCGTGACTCTGCGTAGTGGCAGAGACACCCGGGGAACTTGGGTGCGTTCGTTACATATTGATACAAAATAAAAATTAAAAGAAATGTAAAAATGTGTGTTAAAAGTTGCATTCGTTTTTAAAATGTTACCATTTGTGAAATGTTACAGTTTTTGTCAAAATGGAAAGTCTTGTCATGCTATTTTATTTTCAATTGAGAAAATAATAAAATGCTGCTATGGCACACACTTTGCACATGTTTTTAGCCACTATGACCCTAATTTATTGCAGTGGTGCAAAGTGTGTGTTCTCACTGCTTCTCTTTCAGCTCACCTGTGTCACCCTCACCTTGACTTAATCAGCGGAACTACTGTCGTATTCCAGGAATTGTCTCAGTTTAGGCCTGTTGTGAACTTTTGAACTTGGCAGAGTATGTTGGAGGGCAAAAGGCAGTCAGGGAACTCTGCTCACTGTAATCCTACCGACTGTGACAGCGGTGACAAAGAGGATTTCCCCAGCCAGTACCAAGACAACTGCCATTGTTCCAGCAGGCTCCCAGTATAATGTGGTGGAAATGGGATAATCCTCCCTCCACAAACAATGTCAGGGGCATCAAGATATTTACAATGGATCATATATGCTAACTGCATGAGTGCAGACGCTAACTGTCAGCCACTTAAAGCTACAGAAGTGCATGATTACGTTAAAATGACAGCTACAAAATCATTTACAACAGTAGTTCACTAACTTTTTCCAGACCCCCATCCATCCATTTCCTACCGCTTATTCCCTTTGGGGTCGCGGGGGGCGCTGGAGCCTATCTCAGCTACAATCGGGCGGAAGGCGGGGTACACCCTGGAAAAGTCGCCACCTCATCGCATTTGAGATATTTGACCTTTCGTCACTTCTGCTAACTTAAAACATAAACCAGTGTCTGTAAGCACGCAATCTTAATCTGAATAAGTATGATATAATTATTTAATATATTTGAGGGTGAGGAAGTCTTTAAAGAAAAGTTTGTCCTCCTTAAATGTCCCCTTCATGAATGTATGCACAAACAACAGGATTATATAACACTGTATATATGTTGACTTATTCAGCTGTAGGGTGTCAAATTTGGACTGTAGTAGCTTTTCTAAAACACCCTCAGTCATGACAAACTGTGTTGTTTTTGGCTGAGTAAATCCATATACAGTTTGTACAAGTCACTGCAACCAGACAAGCAATACACTAGTTAGTCACAGCACCATGTAAGAAGACCCCCTGTCATTATCACAAAATATACATTTAAATATTAAACACTCCAAATGCATAACATTATCACAATGTTCATCTTAATTATTTGTTCATTTAGTACTCACAGAACAATGAACAACTTTGTGTGTATAGGATCAATAAACGCTGTCCACCTTGTATGCAGCTAGATTAGGGCCAACAGTTCTGTAATTGAATAAATATACTTTAAAATTTAAGAATCAAGTTTGCATTTTGAATATTTTAAAAATCTATCAGCATAGTCCAAAAAAAATTAGTGCACACAACTTTTTTTAGATTGAATATAATGATTCATATCTATCCATCCATTTCCCACCGCTTGTACCTCTCGGGGTAGCGAGGGGGCTGGAGTTTATAATCTTTAGAATGTATTCTTTCATTTCATTTTTCACTTTCATATTTCTTTTATATTTGAGCTTTTGTTTTTTTTTATTTAAGATTCAAATCTAATTTTTTGAGTGTTAATTTTAACTCTGTTTCAAATCTTCAAAAACAAATTCAGGTTTAGAACTATGGCCAAAATTGTGAATAGGGGCGTGTCACCAACTGCGAGGGGCGTGGCATCATGACAGACAGCTTAGAAAAGGGGATAGGTTCGCTATCAAATGGCCTTCGGAGGACATAGGAACTAAAACAATTCAAAATGTACACTCTGTGATGAGGTGGCGACTTGTCCAGGATGTACCCCGCCTTCCACCCGATTGTAGCTGAGATAGGCTCCAGCGCCCCCCGCAACCCCGAACGGAATAAGCGGTAGAAAATGGATGGATGGAAAATTTACACTTTACGTAGGTTACACAGGAGGTCCCTAACCACCGGACAACTGTCACAATTAATTTGTTGGCTTTTCCTCTTTATTTAGTCATCCTTGAACGCACCATAGTTGTGTACGATGAGAGCAAAGTAAAACCAAATTCACTATTGTAAGCGACTTCGGGCTCGTTTTGTAACTTGTAGTTGCTTAGCTGTGTCCATGAAGGCAACCTAACAGATGATACCCCCCCAACCCCCACCCCCATCCTTTTTGCTAAGGTGTCCGTCATTATGCCGCGCCCCTCTCAGTGTATGACATTCCCCAAAGCTAAATTTGGGCTAAAAGTCTGAAACTGAAACTTAAAAAAGAAAAATCGAACCTGAAAAAAAATCAAATGTAACTGTAAAATTAAGATTTGAATCTGAAATAAAAAAAAAAAAAGCTCAGAAATTAAACTGAAAAATAAATGGTTTCTTCAAAAATAATTACCAGAGGGAATTATCATTTTATTCTAAAAATAAAAAGTGTGCACTGGTTAATTTTTTTTTTAAACGCTGATATATTTTTTTGAAAATTCAACATAAAAACTAAATGTTTCCATTTCAAAGTTTTGTAAGAGTAAAAAAACCTTTTCCCCCTAATTTAGATGCACATCCTTGCGCTATGCAACATGAGGCGTTCAAAGGCACTGCGTAAGTGAAGCTTTCAGACACCAATATAAGCTGTGTCCCAATTCAGGGTCTGCATCCTTCGAAGGGCGAATTTGAAGGCTGCTTACGTCACAACGCTGTGCGAAGGCTGTCTCAATTCATTCAAATTCGAAGGCTCCTCCAAATACAGCTGCCGAATCCTTTTCCCTGTATTCGGAGGATGACAGCAACTATCCTTCGTGGCCTCCCATATCCCAAGATGTTTTGCACGCCTTTGTTCAACCCGGATCTTTTTGACGATGGCGGCAAATACAAGCAGCGGCACAGGCAGCGGCAGCGAAGACACTTTCAAATGTAAGTATCCTCTGCAGGCTAGACTGTCCCATTTAACAACGGGTGACGCATCCTTCGGAGGTGCCTCCGAAGGTCCAGACTTCTGAAGGATGTAGACCCTGAATCAGGACACAGCTTTAACTGTTTTCCTTTCCTATTAAATACAGAATGGAGTTTCTCTCCTAAAATGACCATCCCATATCACCAACCTAAAGGGGACCTATGATGCTAAAACCAACTTTTCTTACCTATTGGGTACCTTCTGTTGTGTATTTGGGATCTGCAAATGTCCAAAAAATTTGAAATCAAACCATGGACACATTGTGGGGATATTTATAAAACAATCTTGCCGTCCTTCATACTTATTCCAAATGAGCTGTTTGGAATTTGCACAACTCGTGACGTTTTCTAACTTGAGTAACATCTCCATATATGGTAGTGATTTACCTGAAGAGCTTTGCCCGAGTCTGCCATTGTTGTCTGACGTTAATAATATCTTTCTTTTTCTCTATCCTTTTGTTGTAGGGCAGACTTGCTCGTACATGCACATCCATCCTACACTGTTGCCATTTCTGAGACAAATTAGCGTATGGTTCCAACTTATATCTGTCAGACTCGATATGGAAGCAATAAAAGCTACAACATTGCCGACGGGGAGAAAACGCTGTTGAAGTGGAGGCACGTAAATAAGATCACCCGCAAAACGGCGGATCGTGAAGACATGTCAGAAAGCAACTTGAAGATGGTCTGCAAAAGATAATCTTTGCAAAATGTTCACCAAAGAACCACCATTACATGTTATGTAGACCACAAGGAAATGTTTTAAGTGTAGAAAAGAAAATCATTGAATGACCCCTTTAAGTCAAGTGAGGTTTAGATTAAATATATTTATAAAGTTAGTCAATGAAAAATAATATCTTAGACTTGCAGCTTTACATTAAATTCCATTCTATTTAGGAATTAATATAATTATCTCAATTAGTGTGTTTTAATGCTTTCAGCATTGTCTTCAGTAAGTGAAAATATTTGTTATATATCTATGTATATGTATATAATTTATATATATATATAATATTTTTATTATTTTTTATTATTTTTTTTTTTTTTACTTTTCGTCAATTGCATGAATGGTTTTAGCTTGGTTTTCATGCCCGGTGCTCTTCTTGGCTGGACATCAAACCATTGCCTGTGCCATGAAATGCTTGGAGGAATCTTATGGTTTTGGATTTTGAGTAAAGTAAAAGGAACATCTTCCTGCTGCAGTCACTGTGCGATAGTCAACAATATTTGAACACTAAAAAGCTTAACAATACAAATTAAAGTGTGAGTGGGACATGCAAATCAAGCAAATGTTGCGCTTTATAGGAATGAAAATCAATGAACAAGCAAGTGAACACCTGCGACAGCCAAGATCAACACGGGGCCAAAGAAGGTGCTCTCTCCTGATGAAGGTGAGGAGATAAGGAGATCGCTTGAATTTTTAACAGCAGAGGTATCAGCCATAAAGCAGTACCAACAGACAATTATGCAGCTGGTGGAGGAGGTAAAAATTCTACGAGTCGAGAATGACGCAAAAAATTTACAAATAGAACAATTAACGGACCGAGTGGACGAACTGGAACAGTACACAAGAATAAATGACGTTATTCTGACCGGGCTTAATATAAAGCCCCGTTCATATGCTCGGGCGGTGACTGCTAATGGTGGAGAGGAGCCCGGGAGTTTGGACATCTCCACAGAGAGGCAAGTGGCAACATTCAAGGAGTCAAAAGGTATATTCATGGACATGGCAAATGTGGAAGCTTGCCACCCACTCCATAAGAAGAAGGATAATTCGGCACCAGTAATAATAATGAGATTTGTCAATAGGAAACATAAAACTGCATTACTAAAACAAGGGAGGAAGCTGAAAGGAACAGACGTGTACATAAATGAACATTTAACAAAGAAAAACGCAGACATAGCCAGAAAAGCACGTAGCTTAAGAAAACAAGGAAAAATACAACAAACATGGACAGCAAACTGCAAAATATTTATTA
This sequence comes from Nerophis lumbriciformis, assembly GCF_033978685.3. Lineage (NCBI taxonomy): Eukaryota > Metazoa > Chordata > Actinopteri > Syngnathiformes > Syngnathidae > Nerophis > Nerophis lumbriciformis. The sequence continues at coordinate 19,078,836 of NC_084558.2, read as the reverse complement.
AACTAAATGGAACACCAGAGGAAGCAAGAGTAATAGTCATAAGGAAAATAGCAGAGCTGGATAAATTTCAATAACGATAAAAAAATTAAACACAACCATGACACAAACAAACAATAATCAATCAAACAGAGAATTTATAACCTTTTCCAGCATTGAATATAACAGGACAGAATTGGACAGTGCTATAGATCCAGACACACATTTTTTTTCTCACATGGACAATAATTGTTTATATTATACAGAAGTACAGTACAACACCAACATTAATTCCAATAACAAACTGTCAATTATTCACATTAACTGCAGAAGTTTGTATGCCAATTTTAACAATATGAAATCATTTTTGGAACAATTTAAAGAACCTTTCAAAATTATCGCTGTATCAGAGACATGGATGGATCCAAAAAAAGGAATGGACTTTGGACTAGAAGGATATGAACTCAATTATATTAATAGAGTAAATAAGAATGGAGGTGGAGTTGCTGTATATGTGATGAAGGACTTCCATTACAAGGTGGTAAAAAACATGTCACTGGCTATTGACAATGTTTTAGAGTGTATAACCATTGAGATATGTCATGAAAGAAGTAGAAATGTATTGATCAGTTGTATATATAGGGCACCCAACTCAAGTATTGAAGGATTTGAAGACTGGATTAAGGGAACTTTCAATGGAATAAGTCAAAAAGTACTTTTTTTATGTGGAGACTTCAACATTGATCTCTTGAACCCCAACAAGCAAAAGTCCATTAATGATTTCACAGATACAATGTATAGTATGAGTTTGTGTCCCCAAATCACAAGGCCAACCAGAATTGCAAGTCACAGTGCTACACTTATTGACAATATCTTCACTAATGTCTTTGAAAATAATACAACAAGTGGACTGTTAACAACCGACATCAGCGACCATCTGCCAGTCTTTACTATTTATGATGGGAACTACAGGAAGAAGAATATTGACAAAAAGACATTTCAAAGACTATGCACAGAGGAAGGAATGATTTCCTTTAGGAAGGATCTGAGGAAACAAATTTGGGACAACGTATATAATGAAGATGATGTAGATGATGCATATGGGAATTTTGTTAACACCTTTCTTACACTCTATGATAAACATTGCCCATGGAAAGAACGTAGTAAGAAGCAAAAGAAAAACAACCAACCATGGATGACAAAAGGACTGAAAAATGCTTGTCACAAAAAAAACACATTGTATCGAATATTTATAACACAGAGATCTATAGAGGCAGAAAATAAGTATAAGAAATATAAAAACAAACTAATTGGTATACTATGAACATGTAAGAAGGAATACTACAGTCAATTATTAAACAAGAACAAAAACAACATGAGAGCAACATGGGGCATCCTAAATAGCATCATTAAAAATGGTGCTAAGAAAGATTACCCCCAGTACTTTCTAGATGGAAATACAAAAAATGACAATATGAACCAAATAGCTGAACGTTTCAATGATTATTTTGTTAATATCGGAAAAAATCTGCATCAAAGAATTCCAAATGCAGATGATGGGTCAGTTGAGGCCTTGAGTGAGCTCATAGACAGAAATCCCAATTCCATGTTTCTTAAAAGTGTAACAAAAGAAGAAATAATCAAAATTGTAAAAAATTGTAAATCCAAGACCTCAACCGACTGTCATGGAATAGATATGGTAACGATAAAAAAGGTTATACAAGACATTTCAGAACCTCTGACATATATCACCAATGTATCATTTTTAACCGGTAAATTCCCTGATATAATGAAAATTGCAAAAGTCGTACCAATTTATAAGAATGGAGACGTACACCAGTTTACTAACTACAGACCAGTTTCATTACTTCCACAATTCTCCAAAATCTTGGAAAAATTATTCAATAGTCGATTAGATTTATTTATTAACAAAAGTGGGACGCTTGTGGAGAACCAATATGGATTCCGAGCAAATATCTCAACATCAATAGCACTAACCAAAATAACAGAGGAAATTACCAATGCAATAGATGGTAAAGAATGTGCGGCCGCAGTATTCATGGACTTAACAAAAGCATTTGACACAATTAATCATGATATTTTAATACGAAAATTAGAACGATATGGCATCAGAGGTTTGGTATTGAATTGGGTAAGAAGTTATTTAACCAACAGGAAGCAATATGTAAAGATGGGTGAAAATATGTCAACACGGCTAGATATATCCTGTGGTGTACCCCAGGGGTCAATACTGGGACCAAGATTGTTCAATCTTTATATAAACGACATTTGTAAGGTTACGAAGGACTTAAAGTTGGTTTTATTTGCAGACGACACAACTGCTTTCTGTTCAAGAGAGAGCACACAGAAGATAATACAAATAATAACAGAAGAAATTAACAAATTAAAAAGATGGTTTGACAAAAACAGACTATCTTTGAATCTCAGTAAAACTAAAATAATGCTATTTGGTAATAGTAGAAAAGAGCATCATACACAAATACAAATAGACGAAGTAGACATAGAAAGGGTAAAAGAAACTAGATTTTTGGGAGTATTAATAGATGATCAAATGAACTGGAAATCTCATATACAAAACATACAACATAAGGTGGCAAAAAACATTTCAATAATGAATAAAGCAAAATATGTCCTGGGCCAAAAATCACTACATATTCTCTACTGCTCGCTAGTGTTACCATATCTGAGTTATTGTGCAGAAATATGGGGAAATAACTACAAATGTGCGCTACATTCGCTAACCGTGTTACAAAAAAGATCAGTTAGAATAATACATAATGTTGGATATAGAGAACACACAAACCCTTTATTTATTAAGTCAGAAATATTAAAGTTTGGTGATTTGGTAAAATTGCAAACAGCTAAAATGATGTACAAAGCAAACTATAACCTGCTACCAAAGAATGTACAACAATTCTTCTCAACTAAAGAGGAGAAATATAACCTTCGAGGAAAAAATAATTTAAAACATTTATATGCACGTACAACACTTAAAACTTTTAGCATATCAGTATGTGGAATTAAATTATGGAATGGATTAAGTAAAGAAGTTAAAAATTGTACTGATATGATCCAGTTTAAGAGGTTGTTCAAAATAATAGTGCTTACAGAGTACAAAAAAGAAGAATTATGAGAAATACTTTCAACCTTATTGAAAATAAGATATTCTTCATCTCAGTATGTTAATAATGACTGAATTAATTAATTAATTACATATTACAAAACTGTTGTATACTAATTCATAGATGTTATTTTATTATATAAAAAGGTCAGTAAATGATTCTATATATTTGTAAACGCTTGAAGTGGGAAAGGGGTAGGATTAAATAAGCTTTGCTTCTTCCTACTCCTTTTCGGGCATGATGTAAAATGAAATGATATGAAATTGTGTGATGTATTATCATGTAAGTGTGTTCATGTTCGAAATAAACTAAACTAAAGAAAGAATAATAAAATATAGTCTGCACTTGGAACATTTTAAAAGCAGAAATACTTCTTTTATTGGATTGAACATTCTGTTTTTATTATTATCATTGATTAAATGAACCCAGAAAAGCGTACAAATGTCAGTAATAAGCGTAATTAGTCATTTTTATGATAATGACAGTCGTGTTTTTAGTCAGACTTCAAACATTTGCTACTGCATGTAAATATTGGCTTCAAACACAAACACACAATGAAACACATTTGATATACCACAAGCTGGCGCGCCAGCACTTGCATATTTCTCCAAAAACGTTGTCTTCTAAACGGTCTTCTTCTTTATAAAGACGGGCGAAAAAAGAAAATAAGAAAAGCACCAGCAAAGCCGAACATTGCATGTGACGGCATTTTAGAAGTAAACAAACCTTATGTTGCATCTGCCTGCTGGCAAACGGCGAGGGTTGATAACGTAGCGAGACTCGATTGACGTATTTGCAACACTTTCGCCATGACACTAGATGCTAGAACCAAGGGGGAGGGTCAAGTAGAAGATCACCACTGATGGTGCTTGCTGCGATAAGATATTAAATAATTTCGAACGAAAGAAGACTGGTATCTGATCAACAACAGCCTCCTGACACTGATCACCAGGTGGTAACACTTTGAGGCATAACTTCATTTCAACACACTAACTCATATCAGCTGTGGTCGCAGACCCACTGCAGACCACCTCACACAAAGAACAGAAAGCTGAAGCGTAGATCTCCCCACCCGACTTGAAATCAAGGTTGAAAACAAAGAACAGCACTGAAAAAAACAGGTAGCCAGAATATAAACTATAGGATGATCATCACAACGTTAGGTTAAACATTTAATCAAATTTTAATTATGATTCAGCTGAGAGACACTGCAAAAAGTCAGTGTTCAAAAACAAGAAGAAAAAAAAAAAAATTAGGGGTATTTTATTTTGAACTAAGTAAAATTATCTGCCAATAGAACAAGAAACTTCGGCTTGTCAAGACTTTCCAAAACAAGTAAAATTAGCTAACCTCAATGAAGCCAAAAATACCTTAAAATAAGTATATTCTCACTAATAACAAGTGCACTTTTCTTGGTAGAAAAAAAAGAGACATTTTTGATCAATATGTTGAAAAATATTCTTAAATTAAGTAAATGCTAGTGCCATTAACTTGACATAATGATATGCGCTCGGCACCATGACTTTTTTTTCATGCTTGAAGTAAGAAATTATTACTTTAAAAAAGTAGATTTATACTTGTGAGTGTTGATGACACAGCTTTGCAACAGTTGATATTCTAGTTTCAAGCATGTTTTACTCAATATAAAAAAATAAAAAAATAAAAAAATAAAGTCTGCGGGCTATAGAGCGTTTTCTATTCGGGCTCCAGTACTATGGAATGCCCTCCCGGTAACAATTAGAGATGCTACCTCAGTAGAAGCATTTAAGTCCCATCTTAAAACTCATTTGTATACTCTAGCCTTTAAATAGACCCTCTTTTTAGACCAGTTGATCTGCCGTTTCTTTTCTTTTCTCCTCTGCTCCCCTCTCCCTTGTGGAGGAGGGGGGGAGGGGGGGCACAGGTCCGGTGGCCATGGATGAAGTGCTGGCTGTCCAGAGTCGGGACCCGGGGTGGACCGCTCGCCTGTGCATCGGTTGGGAACATCTCGGCGCTGCTGACTCGTCTCCGCTCGGGATGATGTCCTGCTGGCCCCACTATGGACTGGACTCTTACTATTATGTTGGATCCACTATGGACTGGACTCTCACAATATTATGTCAGACCCACTCGACATCCATTGCATTTGGTCTCCCCTAGAGGGGGGTGAGGGGGGGGGGGTTACCCACATATGCGGTCCTCTCCAAGGTTTCTCATAGTCATTCACATCGACGTCCCACTTGGGTGAGTTTTTCCTTGCCCTTATGTGGGCTCTGTACCGAGGATGTCGTTGTGGCTTGTGCAGCCCTTTGAGACACTTGTGATTTAGGGCTGTATAAATAAACATTGATTGATTGATTGATTGATAAGTCATAAAATCTCAGCAACAAGCTATAATATCTTACTGAGATAATTTAGGACCAAAACCCTTAAAACAAGTAAAATACATAAAAACTGCTTAGTGAGAAGAATTATCTTATCAGACTGAAAATAAACAAACATCACCCTTATTTGAGATATTTAATCTTACTTAGATTTCATATTTTGCAGTGTAGGCTCCAGCACCCACCGCGACCCCGTAAGGGACAAGCGGTATAAAATGAATGGATGGATTTAGGTTACGGTTTCTCACGATTATGAAAATATGATAATTGAAAAAAGGATTAATGCGCTACGCAACGTGCACGCAAATTCCGGAGCTTGTGATGGTGAAACAGATGAGGAGCGAATGAGTGAAAAATGAGTGTGTTTACTAGAAGTTTGGGATGTCACTATGGTTGCTACTTTCTATTTGACATAACCCTAGTATGCCTAATCAATAATCACTAAACTCAACAAAAAAGTAAGGCATATGATTTCTGCGTTCACGAAACTGTGGACAGAGTCACATTATTTGGCCAATAAAACAGAATCCGCCGACAACGCAAAATAATATCAGGGAAAGTGACAACAATTTAAGTGGAATGTTGTCATTGTGAGGAGAAGGAACATTTGTTTGGGAAAATAATGTCGAGACGGCCACTTGAAACAGCTATGCAAACTACAAAGCTAAAGCTTACAAAAGACAATCCATACGCGCACAACACATCTCATCTGCTTGTGTGGTTGTGAACAACATCGTCGATGTAACATTAATGTACAAACAGTGGTCGCAACTTGAGAGCCTCCCTCTTTTTTTAACAGCCTCAAGTGTGTCGCCTCTTTACTCGTCAAGCTGAGAACAACAGCACAGCACACTTCCCCCTTCACAATAATAGCACAGTGCGCCACATCTGGTCCAAATGCGCTAACAAAATGAAGGTTTCAAAAAAGCTTGCACAAGCGTAATGTACTTGAAGAACTTATTGATACATTTACAAAATTATGAGATGCTTTAAACCAGAGGTCCCCAAACATTTTGACTCGGGGGCCGCATTGGGTTAAAAAAATTTGGCCGGGGGCCGGGCTGTATACACATATATATATATATATATGAATATATATGTATTCCGAGCGCGATGATGTCACATTATCGATGGGAAAAATGCATTTTTAGACAGTATAATTTGCCAGAGAGGCTAGGAGACACCGAGAGTAACAAGCGGTAGAAAATGGATTAGAAAAACCAGATTTTAAAAATAATATATATATTTTTTTAAATAACAAAACGTTTTGTTTTTATTTTGTTTAACTTGGAATTTCCGGGGGGCCGGATTTTGGACGCGGATCAGCCCGCGGGCTGTAGTTTGGCGATCCCTGCTTTAAACCTTGAATACTGGTCAAAATTGATCAAAGATATATTGCACCAATAAATTTGAGGATTATTGCATTTAATTAACACATCCATCCATCCATCCAATTTATACCGTTTGTCCCTATTCAGGTAGCGGGGGGTGTTGGAGACTATCTCAGTATTTTATTAAATTGTATTTTACACAAAAAGCACACATGGTGGTAAAATATGTGTAGAAGGTAAACAACTTAATAAAAAACAAAACGGAAAGACTGAATTTTATAGTTTTTTATATTGTTATTTTCTATTTAAATATATTGTGTATTATTTTACTTGTTGTGGTTTATTTGTTATCAATTCATATCAAATATTATGTATATTTATATTGTTATTAATTTATATCCAATTTTTTTCAAACTGTATCTAAAGTGGAGTTTTGGTGGTTTCAAATAATGAAGAATTGTGAAATTAATCATGATTACAATATCAATCAAAAATAATCATTATTATTTTTGTCATAATAGTCCTGTCCAGCCCACAATACTGGGAGGAAAATATACAAATATAACTTAACCATACAGTTTGATTTATCAAGTCTATACTATGAGCTGTATTGTGTCTATATTCAATATGTTTACAAAGAACGTACAAACTGGCAGTCGCACAGAAATGGCTGTGAGACAAGAGGTGATGGCGCTGGAGCTTCGTCCGACGTACAGTATGCTTGTCAACATTTATGGTCTGTCAAAAATAAAAAATACTAGACATATCCTCTATTCAGTGATATCATTTTATAATTGTATAGCTGTCGTTGACTTTAGGGGATGATTGAAACAAATTCAATTGATGCGTTTTGGTGTCTGTTGGCATGTTTTAGATGAAGTCGTTTTGTTTTTTTCATTTAGAAGATATTATACTTATATATATTATACTTTTCTTGCATTTGAAACATTCCAGCGCACGCTTACAGTGATTGCCAGCCTCTCCCAAGGTGCATCTTCAGCGTGCTGAAAATGTAGGTTCTGTTGTAGATGCATTGCAGGACTGCTTCTAAAAATGCCCATAAAAAGTAGTACTGTACATACATGTCTGCTGCTTATTTCAAAACATGGCAAAACACCACTGGTAGGAGCATGATGACATGAATGTGCAATAAATAAAAGTCTCTATGGCGAAACCTGCATAGTACACCCAAAATCCTACTTTAAATAGGGTGGTCTGTACCAGTTATCATTTGTACTCGCAGTTTTAGTAGATCCCACGCAACACACCGTCTTATAGTTTGCACACGTTTAGCTTGTAATGTATGGATCAGGGGCCTCATGTAACAAGCTTGCTTACGCACAAAAACCTGGCGTACGCTGTTTTTCACAACAAAGATGATATGTATCAAGACTGACGTGGAGGTGGAAATGTACGCTGTCTCACGCCTACTTCATAGCTGCAGTACGTACATTTCTACAGGCTGTGGATACTTAGGCGACACACAGAAGTGATGCTGGCTAACAGTTCACATAAAAAAGCCACAAGACATTGATACAACGTTGATTCTACAGGGTCACCCACATCTGCGGTCCTCTCCAAGGTTTCTCATTGTCATCCCACTGGGTTGAGTTTTTCCTTGCCCTGGTGTGGGCTCTGAACCGAGGATGTCGTTGTGGCTTGTGCAGCCCTTTGAGACACTTGTGATTTAGGGCTATATAAATAAACATTGATTGATTGATTGATACATGTCCTTTTAAACTGACTTTGAAACAACGTTGCAAAATAGTTGTGTTTGTAAATTGAGACAACGTTGGATCCACGTTGTTGGTTGGGAAATGACCAAATCTCAATGTTCAAATTGACGTCACAACCTGAAATTGAATAAAAGTCATCAAAAAGCATGTTCTTTCAACAATGTATTTGTGTTGTAGAATTTTGGTGGGGAAATGACCAAATTCCAATGGTCAAATCAACATCAGAACCTAACATTGATTAATTGTCTACAAAAAGCATGTTGTTCCAACGTTATGTTTCAGTTGCTCAACATCAGGACCTAATTCAGAAAGTTCTCAACGTTGTTTTAATGTCTTGTGCCTGCTGGGATATGTATTGTAATATTACATTGAGTAATCAAACAAAAGTCAAAGTCGTTCATATCCTGTTTGATTGCATTAAACCAAATTATCGTTACATAGTTTTCACATGAAACTCAAATCTGGCTGTGAGCAGGCTACTGTAAGAACACATTTTGTTGAAAGTTGCGCATTATATTTATCTTGGGGGTAATCAGAGTCACCCATCCTGCCACCGAGCTCTGGGCTGCGGGAGAACACACATGAAGCGGTGAAGGAAGGTGACACCCACCTGACCAGTTGTAGCAACTATCGTTTTTTTTTTTATCCTTATGCCTGACCATTACTTTTTTATTCCAGCCTGTCTGCAGTTTCCGTAACACACAGAATTATCAGTATTTTAACCCACTGACTGGCTGTCGCCTACTGACTTGTGATTGGACAGATCGCGCAGTTTTCAGTCACATGGCTAGTTTCAATATGATTTGCGTATTTATAAGGGGGCATGGCCTGGACCTGGTCTGGGCGTGCCAATCCACGCACCCGCCAACAGCCGATTTTAAGTTGATTGCGATGTAACAAGGAAAAACTTTAATACATCTTAATTGTTACTTGCGTACACCGTTTTCTGGATATTGTTCGTTGGAAAGCCACTCAACTGTTGTTACGTATTTTCTTCAGGTCCTTAGTCTGGGCAGAAGTCTACAATAAGTAGCTCACAACCTGATTTTGAGTAGCTCACTAAAGAGTCAAGGAATATTTTCTTAAACTAGTAGTATGACATGTGTTTGAACTGAGACCCCTCATGCACTTTGCCTTACTTCATTGTCAAGACTAGAAACCTCAAAAAAGGTTGGTCTAGGAGGGTCCACAAACCAGGGGACCTTTTGACTCACAGTTTTATTTTCATTGGCATTGTGCATAATGAATCATAAAGAAATATAAAGTTAAGTTATACATGTTTTTTATCTTCACTGTATGTACTACTACCGGTCTTTGAGGATGCATGGCGGAAAAGAGGCAAGAGGAAAAGAGGTAAACAGAACAAAGCCGAAACCGGTTCCAGTGAAAACAGTTTGAAATGTCTGGCAACTCCAACTACAAGCAAGCTGGAAAGACATTTTGAAAACAGCCATCAGTCGTAAAGTTGCAGTCAATCGCATATGTGTGGGTGGAACAAAAAAGCAAAACAAACAATGGCAGATCCCAGAGGCTCGTGTTCCTCAAAGTGTGCATCACCACTCGTATCAGCGGAGACGTATTTCTTACCTGCATTAGATGAGCCAAACCGTACTTGGTCTACGCCACCAACAAGAGACCCTTTTAGACTGCAGGAACCTTTTCAGGAACTTTCCTATTCACCCTGGTATTTTGAAACACCATCAAAAACTGCAAAAGTTGCCCTAAAAGATGGAAAAGTTCCATGCGGGTATTGAGATCTTTTTTAACAGTCCCCGGAACTGTTGGTGTAAAACTCAGGCCCTTTGTTTTAAATTATCTGGTTTCATATCTGATGATTTGTATTTTATGAACTTTGAAGTGTGGTAGAAAAGCAAACCTTCCGGTTCCAGGAGCTAGCACAGGAGAAATTCATTGAAAAACATTTATGTCAGAGATTAGAGATAATCTTTTTAAGGCGTGGTATTTGCATTGGTCAGTTCAGGTTCACACTCTGGTAAATTGGAACTTTGTAAATGCGTTTTCAACGCGTCCATCCACCCATCCATTTTCTACCGCTTGTCCCTTTTGGGGTCGCGGGGGGTGCATCAGCTGCATCCGGGCTGAAGGCGGCGTACACCCTGGACAAGTCACCACCTCATCACAGAGCCAACACAGATAGACAGACAACATTCACACTCACATTCACACACTAGGGACCTTTTAGTGTTGCCAATCAACCTATCCCCAGGTGCATGTTGTTGGAGGTGGGAGGAAGCCGGAGTATCCGGAGGGAACCCACGCAGTCACGGGGAGAACATGCAAACTCCAAACAGGAAGATCCAGAGCCCAGGATTGAACCCAGGACCTTCGTATTGTGAGGCACACGCACTAACCCCTGGTCCACCGTGCTGCCCTCCCATCACATCCAGATTAATTGAAATTTCACTAACAGGTTTTCTTTATTTATTGTTTGCTCCTGAATATGAATCTGGCAGCCATCTCCCATAATCTTAGTTTTGAAATAATGGATAGATAACTTTTTGTACATGCGAACCTTTGGTAGAACAGGCCTGTGAAATTGCCTCCAGGTGACATTAGCAGGCCCATCCACATTTTGGAGCTAAAAGTGGGCAATCCAAAATTTGCTGAAAACAAGCCAAAAATTACTACTGTCTATTTTGGGGGGGATTTTAAATTTTTAGTTACGGAACTATGAAATAAGTGTCAATGTTTTCAGCATTAGAGGGGCCTTTTTAAACACATTTCATGTTTTGCAAAAGTGTCTTACATTTTGTCGATATGTTTTGAATTTAATTGTAATTCTCGGCCAACTTAGCCATCTAACTCACCAGCACCTGGAGCAACTGATTCACAACCTGATCGCCGCTTGCCAACCAAAGATTATCCTGACAGATTATTCTATGATGTGAGGGTGATTTTTTGCTCCGATCAATTCGAAAATCAGTAGATGTGTTTTCAGAAGCTAATTGAAACAATGCAGTATTGTACTCTGCTCACTATAGTCACATATTCAAAGAGTAAACCATTTTGAAATTGGACCTTAGAAGGGTGGACCTCTGAAAAACACAATCTAATGCAAATATACTGAACTCAGAGCCATATGCTATTAGAGATCATTTCCAAAATTAACAACACAAAGGAACTTTAGATTTGAACTTGATAAGGTGATAGTCAATGCCAACGAGTAGGAGGGGGGTCTGTCAACATTGTGAGCTTGTAAATAAGAAGTCATCTACAATGCTAACTGAGAACATCAAACATAAGGATTGTGGGTGTTTCTGAGCTCCAGTTCAGCAGTAGTTTTAGTGTTTTTGACTCACATACCTGAACAAGTTTCCTTCGGTTCTTCTGTTTCTGTTTGGTCCCAATTTGTCGTTAATTTGTTGCCATCATTGATCGTATAATTTTTCTTGTATCGATGATCCTTCCGTAGATCTTTAGTGGGATGATTATCCGTTAAGGCTGTAACAGTGCCCGTTTAAATAATGGTAACATGTTTTAATTGTGTGATGTCATGCCAGCAAAAACTGGTGTGAAGTTTAAAATACAGTGCATCCAGACACTGCATACAGTATGTAAAACACTGATTAGGAGCAATTCAATGATAGATAAGCATTGGTATAGAAAGAAAATCTCCCCCACGGTGTTGACCTCTCACTGACCTGATGAACTTGTCAACAGACAACTCTCCACTCTCCAATTATGAATAATGACAGTGAGGCACTAACAACCATGCTAACGACCCCATTAGCATCTCTTATCGAGCGCTCATATTCGTCCACAGCAGGGACCAGGGGGCCAGCAGACACCTTGATAATGTAGTTTTCGGAATTAACGCTCCATTCGACTTACAATGACTGATCCATTACAGACGCCATAAGTTGATTGCCTCTCAATGACCGCGGTCATCTGATCAGATACTTTGCATTGACGTTCCTAAGCATTTTTGAGTAGACTGATGTTGTACCGTCAAGACAACTTTCTCTTGACGAGATTTTCCCTGTTTTTCTCCTGACCAGTTGTTCGAGAAAAACACGCTCGGTCAAACGATCACATTTTGTAGGCGCCAAAGTACTCATAAGATCAAAGATGGAAGAAGTTGAGTGTGAAATATCAATGAAACATAAAGAACATACTGGGGAGGATAGAATTTGCTGCCTGGGATAATGGACCTTTTTGTGTACATTTTGGTTGCTGATTCTAAAGCTATGTTCACACCAAAGGAATTCCAATGTTGTGCCCATATGTGACCTGTATCTGATTTTTTCAGTTAAGTATGAACGGGATAATTCAGATTTGTAAAAAATCAGACTCTTTTGTATATGGATATACTTCAGATATGGATCTGATGACACTACATTCTGAACGACCAAGTCACGTTCATCCGACGAATATGTCATCAAAAAGCGACAAATGTCGTAATTTTTCCCCAAAATAAATGATCACACAAAGAAATGCCGAAGACAAATAAGAAAAAAAAGGAAAAAAACAGGCGAATTTTTTTTATTTTTTAAACTCATGTCTCGCACCACTCCTTGCACAAAACTATTGATATTGCCACAGATGCACTAAGACAAGACCTACTAAAATTTTAGCCATGTTTACTTCTGTAAACAAACAACATGATGTCATGTACACATGCAGGTTACTCCAGTGACCCATTCCGTGAACATTACATGAAAAGATCAGATTGAACAAAAAATATAAATTAGGCATTGTATCCTGCAGTGTGAACGCAGCCTAAAAATGCCATTACGTTTTTGTCCGAAAGCTCTCGTACTCAGGGTAACAACATATCATATCGCCAATAAATTGTTGACAAGATAGATGAATTATGAGCTTGCAGCCGGCTCCGAATTAAGTTCAGTTCTTCTGTCAGGTCTGTCGACAACAAAAGGGTAGAGCCGAATTTAACCGAATAGAGCCGCAACAAAGTAACAAGTGACCGACTTTCTGCAATCAAAGTCGGTAAATACAATCATAAGTACACATTTGCACTCCCTTCCAAGGTTTCTCGTTGTTCTCATTGGATTGAGTTGTTTCTTGTCCTGATTTGGGATCTGAGCCGAGGATGTCGTTGTGGCTTGTGCAGCCCTTTGAGACATTTGTGATTAAGGGCTGTATAAGTAAACTGAGTGATCGATTGATTGATTGATTGAACAAACGATAAGTTTTGTCTGAGGAGACAAAATAAGAAAAACCGTAGCTTACGGAGATAAAAGGACACTCAAGGATCCACATTGGCCTGGCTTTCACTCACTGCCGTGAGTTCAAAGATGAGGGATTTCAGACCAATGCTGCCTTGGCTCTGTTCCTGCTAAACTAGTAAGTTACTTTTGATGGTCAAATTCAAATGATAATGCTAATGTTAGATATCGTAAACTTGCGTGGTAAGATTAAAAAGCCGCTAGCGTGATAGTTTCACAATACTTCCTTCGAAAAACCTCTCCTGCCGGTTTTCCTTTCTTCAGACCTGCATGCGCCTGATACATTCTTGGTAGTCGTGTCAATCAAAGATCATTTCTTGATAGTGTCTGCGATTTAACATCACCATAGCCATTAGAGACATAATATTTGTTCCAATAATACGGCGGACATCATGTCAATTTGACGCAATATGTCCTCATGGGAACTGTGGTCTTCTTCTGGCAAAACACTACCACTTTGATCCACCTGCGCCGCTAAAATAAACCAAAACGAAAAGTTATTAAGTGGCGCTTTAAGCCATGATCATCAAAATTATTACAAATTAAGGCTTGATATGTTTACTTTGCATGTAATGAGTTTATATCATATATTATTTTCACGTTTGAAGTTGAATTGCTAAAATGAATGGACTTATGGACGATATTCTAATTATTTTTATTTCACCTGTATTCTACAAACTATAAGTACCACGGACTAACTACTATACTGTGAGTGCGTTGGTAGTTCTTAGCCATATATTGCCAGATCCTAGTATGTTAACATTTTAGCGAGTTTGCTAGGGCATGAAGTAGAGACACTATGTACTATATTACGTATTATAAGTACTATGGATTGTGCTGTGAGTGCCTTGGCAGTACTTAGCCATATGTTGTATTACTTACAGTACAGTACTTAGATATATGTTGCCAAGTGCTGGCATGTTGATTGAAAGCATTTTAAAATTTTAATCAAGTTAAACAGAACCGGAAGTAGCCAATGTTCTTGCTATTAAAGACATAAAGGAACTGGACAAATATTAATGCTTACGTCAATGGGACTTCAAGGTAAAATAAAACACAAAACACAGAAATATGGAACTACACAATTGGATGGGACAAAATTTAAATTTAACAACAACAATGCAACCAAAAGTGCATCCGGAATGGAAAACCTTATACAACAAAATGATATAGACACTACCCAGACACTTGATTTATTTTAATATTTATCTAGCAAATGATTGTACTACACAGAGGAACAATATTCAATTTAATACCCCATTGAAACTGAAAATAAATGATAAACTATTTTCTTCAACAGCGGAAACATTTTAACAAAAAACTAATGGTCTTACAAAGAAAAACACTAACATGCTGCAAAAAAAATAGAGCTGCTCCAAATATAGAAGTTTGAATACATCATTCCTAGCATTCGGTCTAAAACCGCGGCCTGTTCCCCTTTGTAATTTTGTGCACTATTCTGTAAGAACCAAATAATGTCGAGATTAAGCTTAATTATTCTGACCCGAATTTTGAAAATGTAACTTTCTGCAACCCTAAGGATAATACGCGGTACAGAAAATATTGTGCCGTATCATGCAAATAGTGGTTTTTTTGTTGTTGTATTTTTATCATAAATACCAATGCCAATAAATGCAAAATAAGTGTTTGTAGTTAGAATGTTGAGCAGTTCTTTGGACAAGAATGTATTCACTTGAGAAAAGGCTGTAGCGTTTTTATTTCTTTTGTGACTTTTTCGCCTTCTCTCGCCTCTGCTCATAGTAACTGAGTGGTTCAGCATAAAAATGTTGGCTGTTGTAACAATTAAAAAAACGTTTTCACTTACAATGATTTACTTACGACCGTATCCAGGACCTAGCACCTAATTCACATGAATATACTTCCAAAGCTCTTTCACACAATGCTGTAAATTCACCACAATAGTCACAAATTTTGACAAAAATGGCCTTGGCCCTGCAAATGTTTCTGTCCACGGGGTGATGAGGAACAATGGAAGGAAACAGACGTTCTTTAGAGTGAGTGTGTGAGGCAAAGTTCAGAAAAGTTCATTCACATCGTTCGAGGGCCGGATCACCGGGGATAGGATAGCTGAACATAAAGGTGTCAGCGACAATTTACTGTCACAATTTGGGCATTAAGCTGAAACTCTTATCCAGAATCACTTACAATAAGTACAAGAGTTCAACATCGCTGGATCCAATAATTGCAAGAAACAGAGTAATAAACAAGCCTCGCGGACAAGAGCACAATGCTAGGTAGTCGTCATGGAGTGTAGAGAGGCTGGGTGTAAATCAGAATGGCACCAGAAAGAAAACCAACTTGAGAATGAGGCCAAAGCACATCTGCCAGTGAGGATGCCATTGGTCTGCAACTGAGAGACAAACTTAGAGAAATATGTGATGTGTGTTGAGTGAGTTTACATTTTATAGTGTTGTTTTTCGTGTGAAAAATGCAGCCTAGTAGAACACTTTTGGACTTCAACATTTGACAAGTTTATGAGTGGCTTTTACTTTACTGTAATTTTCATCAAAGATTGGCATTTTTATTACGATACATTCCAAATAATCATCGTCATAAGGAATCGGTCCATTTCACATACTCAATAGTAACAATTGTCTGTACTTTTGAGTGTGTTCGTGTGTTAATACATTTTCATTTGTTTCATAATATAACAACTGGACAGCACAGTTATCATTACCAGTTCAAATGTTCAATAAAAATTAGTCTTCCAGTCGACCAGAGTGTACTGGCGTCCGGAATGAAATCCCCTGGAACTTGCGGCACCTGGCTCTAGACAAGCTGGGCAAACGAGGCCTGCAGGTCCTCTTTGGGGGCAGTCCTGAGGCCCAGCATGACCCAGAGGAGTTTGTCCACCCATTTACCGCCAGTCAAACCGGCACGTAGGGGTAGCCTTCATGGAGCGGTGGAATCGCTCACACAAACTGTTGGCCTGAGGGTGGTAAGCGGTGCTGCGATGCAGCTTGACCCCCAGACCCCGGCGATCCCGTTCCAAATCTCCAAAGTAAACTGCGCACCCCGGTCAGAGGAGAGGTCCGAAGCGCGATACCAATGTGCTGATGAATGCCTGAGCCATATCAGTGGACGACGTTAACGTGAGGGGAACAGCTTCCGGCCAGCGGGTTGTCCTGTCCACTGTGGTGGTGGTGAGGACGTAGGTTAAACCATGCAAATGGGGGGGTGGGTGACATGGTCTAACCTCTCGGGAACAGCAAACTACTCCAACGGGGCCTCGGTGTGGTGGTGCACTTTTGTGCGCTGACAGGCCACACATGAGTCGACCCAGGCCTGCACGTCCTTCTTCAGCCCCCTCCAGATGAACTGGGCCATTAGCCTTGCAGAGGCCTTTCTGCCGAGATAGAAGAAGGCCGTGGATCGCTTCAAAACAGCACGCCGCCATACAACAGGAACCAGGGGCCTAGGCTGACCAGTTTAGAGATCGCACCACAGCCTGATCCCTGAATCACCAACTGCGACTTCCTCCAGGCGCAGTCCAGTGTCTGAACCCCTGAGTGCCTGAATCTTGTGGTCAGAGGCCTGTTCCACACCCATACGAGAGTAGTCCAGTCCTAACTGCACCATGCTGACGGTCCTTCTGGAGAGCAGTCTGTGACCACGTTGGACTTGCCCGCAATGTGTCGGATGTCTGTGGTGTACTCCAAGATGAACGACAGCTAGCGTTGTTGGCGGGCGGATCGCGGCTCGAACACCTTGGAGGTGCTTGTGGTCCACAAAAAAATTAATTTCACGGCCTTACAGGAGAAGTGGAAGTGGCGGATTGCCAACCAGACGCCGAGCAGCTCCCTGTCAAAGGGAGCTGTATTTACGCTCTCTGGAAACTAGTTGGCGGCTGAAAAGGCAAGCAGATGCCAGGCATCGTCCACCCACTGCTCCAGCACAGCGCCAACGGCATAGTCGGATGCATCCATCGTGAGAACGACCTGTGCCTCCTGGGATGGGTGGACCAACATGGTGGCCCGGCACATCACGGCCTTTGTGTCCTTGAATGCCTTGTCCTCACCAGTCGACATCCTGGTGAGGGGTCCTGCCCAAGACAGGGGCTGCCCGACAGATGAATCGGTGGTAAAACGTAACCATCCCGAGAAATTATCTGAGCTTTCGGGCCAAGCGCGAGCGAGGAAAGAGGGAAATGGCTTCCACCTTCCACAGCAAACGGGTGGCCCTCACCTTGCTGACGAGGTGACCAAGGAACTGAATGGACGGCATCCCAAAGACATACTTTGCCAGGTTAATGATCAGGCCATGCTGGTCGAGCCTCATGAAGAGGTCCCTGAGGTGTGTTTGGTGCTCCTCCTCCGATGTCCCATCGTCGCGGGCACACGTAAACAAGGAGAAGGTCATGGCATCCCGTGGGTGCACAAAATATCTGCTCCGAGGAGGGGAAAGGAAATGCTGCCTTTGATGAAGTCCCAAGTAAACCATAGACCCCCGAAACATAAGTCTACGGTCTTTGTGCCATATGTATGGATGAGGGTGTCGTTGGCAGATGTCAAAGGTGGGCTGTGCAACCCGCCAGGGACATCATCCACAATAGCCGGCAGGACGCTCCTCTGAGCGCCGGTGTCACAGAGGAATCTGCACCCAGAAAGGGTGTCTATGACAAAAAGCAGTCAGCTCTTTGTCCCTGCACTCACGGCCGCTACTGAGGGCAGGCCTTGGCGTTTCCCGCCGCATTGTACTTGCAGCGGGAGCGGCACTTCTTAGCCTTGGCTCCAAAACGTGCGTGGATGTAACACAACCCCAGGCAGGCATGGCTGTCTGTGTGTCGTTTACCGGGTGCATGATGGCACCCGTGGGCGCATGACTGCGAGACGGGGCTAGCACGTCAGGAGTGAGGCGTCGGAAATTGTGTTTTTCTCAATTTTATTTAAAAAATCACACAGAATATCAACCAGTCCATCAAAAAAATACATAATAATACAATTCCAAACCAGTCCCAGCAATCCACAGATCAAATGAGAAGACACACAAACACAACTCAAAAAAATTAAGAAGTCAAACAAAATGAATATCAACAACAGCATCAATAATAAAAATACCAACATAATAGTGATTAAAAACATTAAACAACAACAAGCAAACAAATGTTCACTCATCATTCCCATCGCCATCACTAATATCATGAATAAAAAACAACAGGTCACAGTGGCTTACACTTGTGTTGCATCTCATAAGCTTGACAACACAGGATGAAAACAGTCATATTTAGGGTCATTTAATAGTTAAAACAAATTAATGTAATGGTTTCCTTATTCCAAGATATGAGTCATTATGATCTTATCTAAAAGTGTTTTTTTCCTACTGCTAGCTGCTCTTAAAATTAGATTTTTTTTTTATTTTGTATTTTTTTGCTCAATACTTTTCTGTCCTCAACACTTGTTCATGAGCAAAAACAAGGACCCGGTTACCAAATGTATCCTCTGGAGATATTGTTGGCGATATCATCACCCGATGCCTCTATTATCAATTAGTATATGCAGTGTCAAAGCAAAGTCATCCATGCGATGCTGCCATAAAAACGTTTTAACTCATTTAACAAGGTTTGTTTTCCTTTCATTACGTTGCTGTTTTTGTGCACGGCATACTTTGCGCTGTACTGTATAGCCACGGTGCAGGCTGCTGTCTGCTGTTTCATTGGAGGCATGCATTGGTTCAGTGGCCTGAAACTGAACGGATCTGTCTGAACTCTACTTCACCTTCTGTCTGCTCATCTGCCAGGGTCATCAGTCCCTCTGCTTTGCTTTGCTTCTATGGATTCCAGATTTCTCCCCTATTTTCTTTTTCCTCACAACTTATTGATTAAGGAATGTATGGAGTGAGGACCACCCAACCTCCGGGCACTCGGGTTAAATATCTGATGTGTCATCAACCATGACACATCAGATGTCAAACTACAACGTCTGCCTTTAGGCATTCTTCATAATAACGATACAAATTAAATTCCCACAACAAACAATCTACAACAGTGGTTCTCAAACTTTTTTCACCAAGTGCCACCTCAGAAAAAACGTGGCTCTCCAAGTACCACCATAATGACCGACATTAAAATACAATAGCATAGTAGGTCTAAGTATTCATTAAAAATGGTAAAAGTTTGATTCAACAAGTATGTTTTATTATTTTTGGCTACTTTAACATTACACACAATTTGAACAGTAACACTATGTTTAGAATATAGGAATATAAAACACTGTACTTCAATCCAGTGATTCTTTGTTGTTCCACTAGGTGGGTAGGTCGATAATCACTGATCTACACAATTCAAGCAAAAAACATATCCATACCACCCATTACACCCTTAAAATATTTTGTATCTCTTTTTAAATTATTAGATAATCAATATATGCATACACAGACACTAGTCACAAAACCTTAGGGGTATTTAGCCTTTGGGTTGAATTTCAGGATGAAACCAACACTTATAATCTTTACACGTGAACTTAATTTGACCTTCTCTTAGCTGTTGAATGTTTCAGTACTTTTTGCAAAATATACTGTTTTCTAACAGAAAACTGAAAAAATAAGCCGTAAAATGTTTTCAAAAAAACGTTTTTGCCACCTACTGGATACTGTGTTCTAAGTTCAGTGGTCACATCACTTCCCTCCTAGAAAAATCTAGTTCGCAGCTTAACAATATCTATATTTTTCTGTAAATAGAGCATATGTGCTGTGGATACAGCAGGCGGGGGTCAAAGTCTTTCTCATTGAGGGCCACATCGCAGTTATGGTGGCCCTCAAAGGGCCACTTACGACAATGAATACAATATATATGAATTTTAGTGTATAATTGCCTCATGATATTGTTACACAATTGCCAATGCATTTGATTATTATTATTATTCATAGGTTAATAAATATTAATTGTGATTAATTGCAGATAGATCTAATTTTCTGTCATTAATAAGTGTACCCTAGACAGACAAGTTTTATTACCATAATATCTGCACAATAAGTTTGCTTTAATTAGATGTTTTTAACATTATGGATTTTTTTAAACAGCTTAACACAAAAAGGACATAAACACGCTTTTGATGACAATAAAAAAAATACCATGCGGTGTGTTGATGTC
This sequence comes from Nerophis lumbriciformis, assembly GCF_033978685.3. NCBI lineage: Eukaryota > Metazoa > Chordata > Actinopteri > Syngnathiformes > Syngnathidae > Nerophis > Nerophis lumbriciformis. The sequence goes on along the minus strand of NC_084558.2, from coordinate 19,057,972 downwards.
TTACCAGACTTTGTATTTGGTAGGAATACAGAGTTTATATTCCTGCTGTAGGAGCACTTGCATTCAGAGAAGAGGAGCTACACTTCCATGTTTAGATACCAGTTTCACACATTTATAACACACACTGTGGATTGTTACGATTATGGTTTGATTGTCAAATATGTTTGATCATGTATAATGTGATATTTCTACCTGAATAAATGCTTCTAATGTTCTGTACATTACATGTTCTACATGTTAATGGATTTTTTATTGTAATGTAATTTTAACCTTCTCTATTTTTATTTATAGAAGATAATATTCAGCCTGCTAAACATTCCGTAATTGAGGACTATAAATCAGAACATGTTACAAAAAAATATACACTTTATTTCAGTCTGCCAGGTAGAAATATCACAGATTACATTACAAAACATTTTGGAGAAAGCATGATGGTAATGTAAGACCATTTTTTGTAGAGTAGCGTTATTTTTGCAAAGCTGGCGTGAAAGTCTCTGGTAAAAAATGACTGGAGACTTCCTGCCTACCATCTTTCTTTTCTGCTGTTGTATTCCATTTTACTAAAGCAGTTAGTGTAACAATTTATGTTTTCAATGCAATCAACCATAATCCAAACGCAGAAGTAAAGTTCCACCTCTCTACAAGCGGCAACATTAAAAGAATTAATACATTTAGAAAGAAAGATTAAGTACTTTATTGACATAAATTATTTCCAGGTTTTCACGCGCCATTCAAATGATGTGGCCTTGAGTTAGACACCTGTGAAATACATTTTAAATACTAACTTTCTGTTAGTCATTAGGCCGCTCAGTGTACTGAGCAATTCTAATTTGACTAAAAATCTACTTGCATTTTTTTGTCAAGATGCGTGCATTACTAGTGAAGAAAATTAAGAAAAGAAAATGTGGGAGAAACATTTTTCATTTGTAACTTTGAAATCATCCCCATAACTTTTTTGTTTTTCTTTATTTACATAAATATAATATAAATATAAGGTCCAAATACATGACAACAATCATTGGGTTAGGACAAGGGCGTGAAACTCAAGACCCAGGGCGCCAGATCTGGCACGTCATTCATTTTATGTTGCCCATGAAAGCTTGGAAATAATAAGACACAAGCTTTCTTGCACAATGTATTTCAATGTTGATAGAAAAAAGTGAATATTGTTTTTTGATGCAATAAGCTATTCAATTTTTTGGGTCATCCATCCATCCATCCATTTTCTACCGCTTGTCCCATTCAGGGTCGCGGGGGGTGCTGGAGCCTATCTCAGCTGGATTCGGGCGGAAGGCGGGGTACACCCTGGACAAGTCGCCACCTCATCACAGGGCCAAGTAACACAGATAGACAGACAACATTCACACTCACATTCACACACTAGGGCCAATTTAGTGTTGCCAATCAACCTATCCCCAAGTGCATGTCTTTGGAGGTGGGAGGAAGCCGGAGTACCCGAGGTAACCCACGCAGTCACGGGGAGAACATGCAAACTCCACACAGAAAGATCCAGAGCCCGGGATTGAACATAGGACTACTCAGGACCTTCGTATTGTGAGGCACATGCACTAAACCCTGTTCCACCGTGCTGCCCTTTTTTGGTCATTGTAACTCTTTTTGAAATAAATTCTACAGCAGCTGAACTTTTACATCTGACTTGACTTGTGAACCCAAAGCAGGTTTTTCATTAATTTGTTGGTAAACAATAATAATGATCAATTGCAATCAATTGAATACTCTACATTTATATGGTTATGGTACAAATGTTTTGCAGTTACAAGCAGCCTACTGATAACAGCCGTAGCTGTTTTTCAAAGTCACATCACGTAATGATGGCCACAAACTGTTAGAACAAAACACATCGTATTTTCCGGACTCCGCAGTGGTATGTGTATAAGCCGCACCTACTAAATTTAAAAAGTAAAATAAAAAAGTTCATATATTTGCCGCACTGGACTATAAGTCGCAGATATATAGCGTTACTTTGTGAAATGAGAAATTTACATACAAAGATTTTGTGAATGTTTATCTACACATCTTAATTGTTTCCAAATGGTGCTTGTAACAAGGCAGTAAAACTGCTGATCAAAAACTAAAAAGTCATTGCTGTACGATTTTCTCCTTTTTTAATAAGGTTGTGGATGTTTCTCAGGATTATTCTTCCTTGTACATTGTGAACAGTTTTGAATTTGAACAGTTTAGTAAATTGTTTGATTTATTTGCTTAAAACATTCCATGATCTAGCCGTTAGCAAATAAAAATCCACGGATGAGCCTTACCTTTGTTTCCTCAAATCCACAATGCCATGCCATGTTTTGTTTTTGCTTTGTTATTGTCAATGGTGCTGTATGTGTGCTTTCTTCTATTATTGTTTTTTTGTACAGCACTTTGTGTTTGCCAGTGCATGAAAAGTGCTATATAAGTAAAGTTTGATTTGATAAACCGCAGGGTTCAAAATACGGAAGATTAAACGACAAACCATCTCCACAAAAAGTTTATTTTTAAATAAAAATCCAACATCAATATAATGTCACTTAAATAAGGTGAAGATACAAAAGTTATATAAATTCACTCTACATATGTACAAGATCCTAAAGATACACCACTGAACTGATTAAAGTGTTCCAACATCTGAATAGTGCCTCATGTTTAGTTTGATCTCATCTTTTAAAAATTGTTTACAAATCCACTGTATCACAATATAAAATACATTCCAAATATATACATTATGTACATATTTTTGCCAATAATAAAAAAAAATCATGGGATGGGAGCAACTTTCTTATATACAACAGTTGAGGGGGTTCCTAGGAACACCTGAGTGCTTCCAAATTGTGGCTTTGAGGTGATTTCTAGTTTTGAACATAGTGGCTGAACTTGGTTGGCAGATTGTCCACAGGGTAAACAGTCGGTCCAGTTTTCATCATGGGCTGCCCGTTTAATAACGTAAAGTGACACTTTGTGACCACTTCCACCAGGAAGATCTTCAGCAGGACCTTGGCGAACTCCTTCCCCACGCACATTCGTGACCCACCGCCAAAAGGAATGTACTGGAACCTCGACGAGCTGGTCGAGGCTTTTGTCATGAAGCGATCAGGCTGGAAGTCTTCTTTGTTGGGGAAGATATCCGCCACGTCGTGCGTGTCACAGATACTGTAGATGACGTTCCAGCCTTTGGGAATTTGATAGCCCTGAAACAAGGACGCGGCACGATGAGCGTTGGAGGTCAGTTTGGAAAACAAACCTAAAAGAGTTATTTCACTTACATTAAGTTCAAAGGTCTTGAGTGCCACCCTGAAGCCTCCAGGAACAGGAGGGTTGATCCTTAGAGTCTCTTTAATGACACAACCCGTGTACTTCAATTGCTCCAAAGACTCGATGTTCAGACTCTGGAGTTGCATGCCTTCCTCTTCCTGAAGGAGACGTTAGCGGTGTGAGACCTTGACATGCCAATACAGAAAGCTTTTCCAACATTACCTTGTCAATCAGCTCCTGTCGGAGTTTGTCCACCACTTCAGGGTTGAGGCCCAGGAACATGATCAGAGAGGTGGCTGTGCTGGCAGTGGTCTCATGGCCACCAAACAGCAGTTCTGTGGCAGACTCCTTAATGGCCTGTGGAACAGCAATGTTAGCATCTTTTTAAGAGAAATCATGAATCCAGTGTTAATACCTGCATGCTGAATGGTTCTCCGTTCTTCCTGCAGCTGTCTATCAGCTGCTGCAGTGCATCCCCATGTTTGGACTCTTTCTCAGAGTCTTGGATCTTCTTCTTGATGTTCTCCTCGATCTTTGAGTGAATGAAGTTTCGCGCTTTCAGTCCCTGTGAGGCAGGATAAGAGTTTAAATAAGCCCAAGTGCTCACTATCCGGTGCACGCCATAACTTACCCTATACAAGCCACTGAAGGGAACGTCGATTGGCAGGGAGAACAAATTCTTGATCATTTCCTCGAACGCCTCCACCAACTGCTGCTCATCAGTGCGAATCTGTTCGGGCTCGAAGCCCAGCAGGATCCTCATGGCAATGCGGAACATCAGACGCTTCATCTCCGGGTAGACCAGCACACAGGAATCCCTCACAAGCCAGTCTTTTACTGCAGCTCTCACCTCTTCCTGGATGACTGGGATGTAAAGCTCCAGCGCTTCTCTGGAGAACGCTCGCATGATGGCCTGCAGAGGAGTACAGCGATCCTGCGTTAGCTACAGTATGTGTCATGTACTGTACATGTCTTTTCAGCCAGTGCATATCTGACCAACATGCAGGCCACAGTTTGTCCAAACAACAATATACAGACACAGCCATCAGACATTTTATTCCTTCAAAATCTGGTCCTTTTAGTTGTTTAGTCCAGCAGGTTATAAGCCTATTAAAACAATATAACTATAACTAATCAATCAAAAATACACATTTACAATTTACTTTTTTCATTGCGTTTTTTTTCCAACAATATCTCACTAAAATGTCTTCTGGGGCATTTTAAATTGTAAAATTTCAACGTAATGACATATTACAATAAAATATTATTTACTTTGGCATAATTATATTTATTATGGATTTGAGGTTTTAACATGAAATACTTGTTGACGGAACTTTGAGGAAAAAAAGAACACTAATTCTCAAACTCGTGGCAAACCAAAGAATCACTCGATTAAAGTAGAGTGTTTTATTTTCCTATATTCAAACAGTGTGTAATGTTAGCACGGCCAAACACATTAAAGACAATTGTTAAATAAAACCTCCCCCTTGTTTTTAATAAATACTTAAGCCTACTATGCTACTGTACTTTAATGCTAAGTTTTTTCCGAGGTGGTAATTGGTGAAAAAAGTTTGACAACCACTGAACTGGAACACTCAAATGACATTTTTAGGATCAATCAATCACCCATTCGACTTTGATTCAACAACATGATGCAATTATTGATGTTTAAACATTTTAACATAGAAAACATGATAATACTAAAGTAAGATGGTTACAAAAAATAATAAATAACCTTTTTATTCAGGCTTTTTTTTTTTTTTACTAATTAATCTAAACTCTTCTCAAGTTCTTAATTTTTACTCTGCTATTTTCCATTGTATTTAATGCTGGTATTACTACTATTATTCTCACAATTTTTATGTATTTATTATGTATATTTCATAATATTTTTTAGTGTGGATACCTCAAAGGAGGCGTTTTTCCCTCAATCCTCAGTGCCATGCCATTTTGTATGTACTTTGTCATATTTTAATCATTATGGTACTTTTTCGTCACTTAGAATAGTTTGTCTTTGGTACACTAATGCAGTGGTTCTCAATCTTTTTTCAGTGATGTACCCCCGGTGAATTTTTTTAAAATTCAAGTACCCCCTAATCAGAGCAAAGCATTTTTGGTTGATAAAAAGAGATAAAGAAGTAAAATACAGCACTATGTCATCAGTTTCTGATTTATTAAATTGTATAACCGTGCAAAATATTGCTCATTTGTAGTGGTCTTTCTTGAACTATTTGTAACAAAAGATAGGTTTTCATTTATATTTATAAATGATTTTTGAATTGTTGCTATTTCTAGAATATTTTGAAAAAATATAACATACCCCTTGGCATACCTTAAAGTACCCCCAGGGGTACGCGTACCCCCATTTGAGAACCACTGTACTAATGTGTATATTGTAGGCCCATTGGTTCTTTGTTTTATTTTTATATTGCTTTGGTATGAACATTACGTATACGCCAAGTTATTGTTTTTTGTTGTTGCTATTTTTTATTACAAAATTGTATTATTAATCATGTTGTACTGCATTTTAATCTTTTGTTTTGTGATTGTGTGATGTTTTTTGCCTGGACCCCAGGAAGAATAGTCTCCACTGCGGTGTAGACTAATGGGGATCCTTAATAAACTAAACTAATGCCATGTTTTGTTATTATCAATAGTGCATAACTTTTTTTTTAGATTAAATATAAAGAAAGTTGGGTTACAACTTGCGTGTGTAATACAATTGCTACATAAATAAAGTTTGATCGATGGATTGAAATACAATAAATGCCTCCTACCCTTTTTATTGCAATGTATTGAAAGACGCTATAGTTTAACCGTGTTTTGAAATAAAAATACATGATAATGTCAAACTGATTGAGAAACATATAAATAAAGTCACGCAATAATGAGAGTATGACTAATGTGGTACCTTTTTCTTGGTTTTGTGCTGCGCTCCGTGGACGTTTGACAGCGTGTCGGAGCCCAGGATGGTGCGCACGGACGCGGGCCACTGCACGGACACCAGCTTGTGTTCTCCCAGCAGAATCTGCCTGACGTTATCGCCTCCGGTGACGCGCACGGTGGGGTTCCCGAACAGGTGAGTCCGGTAGATGTAGCCGTACTTCCGGCGCTTCATGCGCAGAAACTTCCTCCTCTGGACGCAGCGCGGGCGAAAAAGGCACACGGGAATGTCAACGTCTCGTACGCATGCGCGCACCGGGGAACAATTCGCCTTACCTGCAGGATGAGCTGCAGCGTCTCGCCGAAGAAAGGTAAGCCCATGGAGCCGGGAGGGAGCGGACTGGGGCAGCTCGGGTCTCTGCCGCGAATCAGATAGACCTCCCACAGTTTGAGGGCCACCAGGAAGAGTAAAAGTGGCAGCACGACGGTGCACAGGAAGGTGGCCAGCAGTGTGCTGAGCGCCATGTTGGATTAGTGTCAGCCCGGCGAGTGAGGCTCCCGACGGACCCTTTGGCGCCTTTTATAGGCGAAGGGAGAACTCGGGCTGTCACCTTCTCCTCCCGCAGATAAATTAGTTCACGCAAAGTTCATCTTTAATTGTGGGTGTCGCTAAGACCCGCCCCCGGCCCGGCCCGACCCGTCCTGGCTGGCTGGCTGGCTGGCGTCACCATTTGTTCCATCTTTTAATCCTGACCTCCTGTTGCACGCAGACAATCCTCGGCGGATTTTACTGAGAAAAGGTGATGATTGCCTGCCGGACTCCCCCTTAAGACGCCTTTTGTTGCCAATAAGGCGACTAGTTTACACACTCATTAGCTCGGAGGGCTGCATTCAAGAGCAAAGCGCGTTCAACATAGAAAAGACATGAGGAAGGTTTGCAATTTTTGGGCCCCTCGATTAGCTAGTACGATTCAGGCTGGTATCGGTAATACATCCTGAAAATATACCTAATGTGTCTCATATGAAATTAGGATGGAGTTATTCTGCACTGGATGCATTATCTTATTTATATTCAACAGTGGTTCTCAAACGTTTTCCACCAAGTGCCACCATAATGACCAACATTAAAATACAGTAGCGCAGTAGGCCCGAGTATTCATTAAAACAAGGCAGAGGTTTTAGTTAACAAGTATATTTAGTATGTTTGACTGCTGTAACATTACACACAGTTTGAACGGTAACACTGTGTTTGAATATTGCAAAGTACAACACTGTGCTTAAATCAAGTGATTCTTTGGCGTACCACTAGTAGAACTTGTATTACAGTTTGGGAATCACTGGGCCCTACAATAAAGAATACATGCACTTGCTGTTTTAAAATACTGAGGGACTCATTTGGATTGCCAGTAATTTTCTTAAATGAACAAAGTTTGCCATGGCTGTTTTTTGCAATTGCATAAATTAACGGCACCTAGATTATAAATTATTTAAGAAACTTTACCAAAATAAATACATATATATATATATATATATGCTTTTTTTGCCTATGCAAGATTAGTGTAGTGTCATATACTGCATACATTTTATATATATATATATATATATATATATATATATATATATATATATATATATATATATATATTAGGGCTGCAACTAACGATTAATTTGATGATCGATTAATCTGTCGATTATTACTTCGATTAATTGATTAATAATTGGATAAAAGAGACAAACTACATTTCTATCCTTTCCAGTATTTTATTGAAAAAAAACCCCAGCATACTGGCACCATACTCATTTTGATTGTTTCTCAGCTGTTTGTACATGTTGCAGTTTATAAATAAAGGTTTACAAAAAAAAATAAAAAAATTGCCCATGTGCATAGCATAGATCCAACGAATTGATGACTAAATTAATCGCCAACTATTTTTATAATCGATTTTAATCGATTTAATCGATTAGTTGTTGCAGCCCTAATATATATATATATATATATATATATATATATATATATATATATATATATATATATATATATATATATATATATATATATATATATATTAGTGTGTGTGTGTGTGTGTGTGTGTGTGTGTATATATATATATATATACACACATATATACATATATACACACACACACACACACACGCACACACACACACTAATATATATAAAGATAATATATATATATAAATATATATATATATATATATATACTAGAGATGCGCGGTTTGCGGACACAACCGCGGAGTCCGCGGATTATCCGCGGATCGGGCGGATGAAATTAAAAAAAATAAGATTTTATCCGCGCGCGGGTCAGGTCGGGCGGATTAATTAGATTTTTATTTTTTATTTTTTTTATTTTATTTTTTTTGCGGGTGGCAGTTAAACCAATTCGGAAATATATATACATAGTTAAATGTTGTTACCCACATACGAAAAACGAGCAGGCACCTGCTGCATATGCCACAACAGAAGAAAAAAAAAGAAAAGAGATGGACACTTTTACGGAGCGGAGAAGGGACGCCTCGCCGGGGTCCGGGACCGAGGCCCCTTCCCCCGAGAGGGCCCAACCGGGAGCCGTAGCTGAGGTGATCCGCGAGAAGGGCCCGACGCACGTCCAGGGTCACTACCGCGCCCACCGCACCGACACCCCGCCTCGTCCGCCTTCGCCGCGGCCGGCGTCACGCGCAGCAGGTAAGCAGCTTACCTGCCCGCCACCCCCGTGGCCGGGGGCTCGTAACATGGGTCACTCCGCGCGCTCCGCCCGCGCAGCTTACCTGCCCGCCACCCCTGTTGCCGGGGGCGCGTAACAGGGGTCACTCCGCTCGCTGTGCGCTCACGAAAGGGGTGGGGCTCACCCTGGTTGATATAGATGAAAAATCTTGTCTGCACAAGGTGCAATTCGCGTAGTTTTCACCAAAATGATTCCCGGGCGCAGCCACCGCTGCTCCCCACTGCTCCCCTCACCTCCCAGGGGGTGATCAAGGGTGATGGGTCAAATGCAGAGAATAATTTCGCCACACCTAGTGTGTGTGTGACAATCATTGGTACTTTAACTTTAACTTTAACTTTAACTTTATAGAGAGCAGGACGGTGGCCATGGAAGTCGGAACCCGCTAAGGAGTGTGTAACAACTCACCTGCCGAATCAACTAGCCCTGAAAATGGATGGCGCTGGAGCGTGGGCCCATACCTGGCCGTCGCCGGCAGCGAGACGCACTTGGAGGTGCGCTCAGCGCGGCTCCCATATGATTGCGTACTGGTGTGCGTCTGGGTCGTGACAGCGTGGCACGCGCAAGTCTGTACTGCATTGGATCAGTCTCCTTTCTTTAACAGGCAAAAGCTTTATAACCTCACCATACCTGCCAACTTTTAAATCAGAAAAACCTAGTAGCCAGGGTCCAAGGGCCGCAGGCCCCGGTAGGTCCAGGACAAAGTCCTGGTGGAGGGTTCAGGGCTTCGCCCCCGACGCAAAATGATTATTAGCATTCAGACAGGTTAAAATGTTGCTAAAACCATCACTTTTCTATCAGTCACAGTGACTTTTCAAAACAAAAATATTACAGCAAAAATCATATGGGTTGATTGACATGTTTATTCTGTAAGCTAACTTCAATAGTTTGAAATTATTTTGACAGTTAATGCCAGTTATCCTGTCAACCTTTCACAAGACTTCAATTTGTTAATTGAAAGTATAAACAGCATAAACACTTTTTACAGTAAACAAATGGTAAAACAGTACTAAACAATTCCATAAAAAAAAAAATTGGTGTCATTATTAACTTTCTGTCCAAGCTTGTATAATCTACTGCCTTGTTCAATTGTAAAAAATATTCTGTGCCTAAAATTGACATTTCTATCACAATTATCATACTGTAAACATGGTAAGCTTGTAACATGGGTCGGGACGGCGTGGGGCAGTGGAAGAATGGCCGTGCGCGACCCGAGGGTCCCTGGTTCAAGCCCCACCTAGTACCAACCTTGTCCTGTCCGTTGTGTCCTGAGCAAGACACTTCACCCTTGCTCCTGATGGGTGCTGGTTAGCGCCTTGCATGGCAGCTCCCTCCGTGAATGTGTGTGTGAATGAGTAAATGTGGAAGTAGTGTCAAAGCGCTTTGAGTACCTTGAAGGTAGAAAAGCGCTATACAAGTACAACCCATTTATCATTTATAAGCTAACTTCATTAAAATTAATAGTCCTGTCAATAGCATGGAATTACAATTCAAATGTAGTTTTTTTGTAAGCCTTTCAAAATAATTCAAAATATGAAAAATTAATGAAAATTAATTTAATCCATCAGACACTTGAAAAGTGGCACATCACATCTCTAATGTAATCATTTGAACTTTTCAACAGAAATAGCACTGCAAAAATATTAAGGACATACTTCTGTATTTTGGTAGTTATGCTGTCAACATTTAACAAGATTTCTTCAACTTGGACTTGAAAGCATAAATAGTATAAACACTTTTAACAGTATGTCGTGCTGTGAAATACAGCCGACAGGATTGCGCACCAAACACGAAGCAAGGCCATGGTGCAGGAGAACAAAGGACTTCTTTCATTTAAGGTTTGTGATAAACCATCAAACTCATTTGTTAAAAGGACTCTATAGTAATATAAAGCAAATTTTTCTGGACATTATCATGCAAGAAAAGTTTATTTTTGGGATCGCGATCACCGCGTAATGATTTTTAAAGGTTGCATTACATTATTAACTGTCCCATGTGATCAGCCAGTGCGATTGGAAGTCCATGCTCAATTATTGCCTCCGTAAATAAAACTTCGGCATTTATCACATCCAAAGAATCTTTTTGGGCGACGAAAAACGTTGAAAGTTTTCCACTTGTATCGCTAGCAACGGCATTAGACTTGTGTTTTTTTGTCCCAACGTGGTCTTTTACATCGCTAATTCCTCCGTGTCCGATCGAAAAATCTTGTCTGCACAAGGTGCAATTCGCGTAGTTTTCACCCTTTTTTTTTTTTTTAATTAATATTAGATATTTAACAACGGGCGGATGGCGGGCGGGTGCAGTTCTGATCAAACGTTACATCGGGTGGATGGCGGATGGTTGACGACTTTCTGACGCGGTTGCGGATGAAATAAATTGCCTATCCGCGCATCTCTAATATATACACACACTTGTGGTCAAAAGTTGACATACACTTGTAAAGAACATAATGTCGTGGCTGTCTTGAGTTTCCAATAATTTCTACAACTCTTATTTGTTTGTGATAGAGTGATTGGAGCACATACTTGTTGGTCACAAAAAACATACAGCAATGTTAATATTTGGTTACATGTCCCTTAGCAAGTTTCGCTGCAATAAGGTGCTTTTGGTAGCCATCCACAAGCTTCTGGCAAGCTTCTGGTTGAATTTTTGAACACTCCTCTTGACAAAATTGGTGCAGTTCAGCTAAATTTGTTGGTTTTCTGACTTGGACTTGTTTCTTCAGCATTGTCCACATGTTTAAGTCAGGACTTTGGGAATGCCTTTCTAAAAACCTTAATTGTAGCCTGATTTAGCCATTCCTTTACCACTTTTGACTTGTGTTTGGGGTCATTATCCTGTTGGAACACCCAACTGCGCCCAAGACCCAACCTACAGGCTGGTGATTTTAGGTTGTCCTGAAGAATTTGGAGGTCATTTTCATTTTTCATTGTCCTATTTACTCTCTGTAAAGCATCAGTTCCATTGGCAGCAAAACAGGCCCAGAGCATAATACTACCACTATCATGCTTGACGGTAGGCATGGTGTTTCTGGGATTAAAGGCCTCACCTTTTCTCCTCCAAACATCCATCCATCCATTTTCTACCGCTTGTCCCTTATTGGGGGCGGTATAGCTCGGTTGGTAGAGTGGCCGTGCCAGCAACTTGAGGGTTCCAGGTTCGATCCCAGCTTCTGCCATCCTAGTCACTGCCGTTGTGTCCTTGGGCAAGACACTTTACCCACCTGCTCCCAGTGCCACCCACATTGGTTTAAATGTAACTTAGATATTGGGTTTCACTATATAAAGCGCTTTGAGTCACTAGAGAAAAGCGCTATATAAATATAATTCACTTCACTTATTGCTGGGTATTGTGGCCAAACAGCTCAATTTTTGTTTCTTCTGACCACAGAAATTTCTTCCAGAAGGTCTTATCTTTGTCCATGTCATGTCAGATGTAACAAAAAATGAGCTGTTTGGCCACAATACCCAGCAATATGTTTGGAGGAGAAAAGGTGAGGCCTTTAATCTCAGGAACACCATATCTACCGTCAAGCATGGTGTGTATATATATATGCTGATGTAGATGAATGTAGTTAATCATGGAACTGGCACTCAATGTTATTTTAAAAAAAAGTATTCATTTTGAATTGAGAATCATTTTGAATCGAGAATCATTTTGAATCGAAAATCGATTCCGAATCAAATCATTAGATCCCAAAATTCGAATTGAATCGAATCGTGTGGTGCCTAAAGATTTACAAACCCTAATGTTTTGTACTACAATGGGAAAAATAGCTAAAACATTTATGTTTTAGTGGAAAATATTAAATTGTAAATAATGTTCCTGGCACAAACCTGAGCAGGATTGCATCCCTTTACGTTCAGCACTTACAACCCTCTGAACAGCCCGTGTTTTGCCTACAGGGAGGGGGGGCCCTATGTGTTGCAATTAGAGGTTGGTAGTAAAGCACTGCATTTACTCTGTTACATCCATTTAACTTTTGGGATACATTGTACTTGTCAGGGGTAGTTTTTATACAACATACTGTTGACTTTTACTTGAGTATTTTTGTGAGGAAAAAATGCTACTTTTACTCTGTTGCATTGAGTTTTATTACAATCGCTCAGTTCATTTCTATCATTATTATATTTATTCATAATCTATAGATTACTGCTTGCAAAGACCTACTTTTGGCCCATTAGAGAGACTTCGTATAGTCACATTTCTGTTCCGTAAGCAGGAGTGACGTTCGATTCCATTTCACCAATCAAATGGAGCCTGGAAGTCACATGACTGCACTCACACTGCAAAAAAGTGACATGACATTTGATGAGGCAGCACAACTCTTTGTTTACTTACAAAGTCGGAAAAAAAACATTTCTATAATGTTTTGTGTCCGTAGAAATATTCACATTTCAGCCTACCAGAATTCCACTTCCAACTCCTGTAGTTAAAAAAAAAAAGAAAAAGTTTTAGCTAATGTTATGCAAACATTAGTCCAGTTTTAATGTCATTAGTGAGTGGAAAATGTGCAACTTTTGTGGTACAGCAGATGCTGTAGCAGTGTATCCCTCGCTCTCACATGCACACACACACACACACACACACACGCCTAAACACTCACCGGATACGGTTGTAGCAAGTTAAAAAATAGTTACTCAATAATTCAGAAGTTAGTCACTAGTTACGCAGTACTTGAGTACTTTTTTTCCCATTAAATACTTACTCTTACTCAAGGAATTATTTGGATGACTACTTTTTAGTCATATTATTCTAAAGTAACAGTATATTATTCCTAAGTAATGGTACTCTTACTTATGTACACATTTTGGCTACTATAGCCTACCCACCTCTGGATGCAATAGAAGTCAACATCCTGTCGTTTTGCACGTTGAATTACATTTCAGATGGGATTGCAATTGAAATAAATGACCTGTTGATATATTATGTTGATATTCGAGGGAGGAGTGGGGTAGCTCGCTACCAATATCGATCATATCGATACCAAGGGTATTATCAATATCGGATCAATTCTGGCATGATAACATCAATATTTATTTGTATTTTATGTCCATTTTCACAATTATCTCTTTTTTTGTTGTGTTGTTCATTTTGTCACATGATTGATATTATACTATATAATATTATACATGTTATGCAATAAGTCATTGGACACAGGATGGCTTGGAGGGCAAAAAGTCAAAGGATTTAAAGCAGACACAGTAGTAGTTTTTTATTTTTATTTTTTTTGCTTCTGATGACTTATATTGCATTATTGACTTTGCTTTGCTCAAAATGTTGTATTTATTAAAATCATATGAATTGTATTATATTGCTAATATTTTAAAACAGTATTTATATACTGTATTAAAGTACTGTATTCATAGGGGGTGTCAAAAAATAGTTTTTTGAATGGATTGCAATTCTTATTTGTAACGATTCTTAATCAATTAAAAATATATTTATTTATTTGTAATTTTTTTTAAATTATATTTATTTATTTTATTTTAATCTCTCCAGTGCCGACACATAGACACATCATATTGTTGATGTGGCTGATCATATCTACAGATTCAGTTTACAAAAGAGTGGGATACTTGTTGCTTTATTTGTATTTGACTTTATTAAATGTCTGTGTAGAATTTCATTAAACAAAACAAGTTGTCTTTACCAGAGCTGTTTATCTGTTTTATGGAAGAATGTAGTTAATCACAAAACGGGAACCCAATGTTATTTAAAAAAAAGTACAGATTTTGAATCGAAAATTGTTTTGAATCAAGATTTGATTCTGAATCGAATCGTTACCCCCAAGAATTGAATCGAATCGGGTGGTGCCCAAAGATTCACAGCCCTTGTATCCATGAATCAGTTTGTTGATTTGTTGTTGAAAAATATCTGTTTTGTTTTCCTACTACTACTCTACTGCTCGCTAGTGTTACCATATCTGAGTTGTTGTGCAGAAATACGGGGAAACAACAACAAATATGTGCTTCATTCACTAACTGTGTTGCAAAAGAGGTCAGTTAGAATAATGCATAACATTGGATATAGAGAACATTCAAACTATTTATTTATTGAATCTAAAATATGGGAATTCAACGACTTAGTGCATTTACAAACAGCTAAAATTATGTACAAAGCAAAGTATAATCTGCTACCCAAGAACGTACAACAATTCTTCTCAACATAAGAGGAGAAATATAACCTAAGAGAAACATTTAATTTAAAACATTTGTACGCACGTACAACACTTAAAACCTTTAGTATATCAGTATGTGGAATTAAATTATGGAATGGATAAAGTAAATACATCAAACAAAGTTCTAATATGATTCAGTGAAAAGACTGTTCAAACTTAAAGTGTTCACAAAGTACGAAGAAGAAGAATTGTAATAAACGTCAAGAATATATTGACAATTAAATGTTATCCATCTGATCAAGCGAATCATAACTGATTTACCTACTTATGAGAAGAGCTGGTGTATTTAGAACACAATGTAAATTGAGAACAGGAAGTATGTGTTAGTAATTGCTATGAAGATAAAAAGGGGGAGGATTAAATAAGCCTTGCTTCTTCCTACTCTTTTTTTGGTCATGTTGTAAAGAAAATATGTAAAATATGTGATATTGGTTCAAAATACATTTCAACCAACCAACCAAAATCATTGTCTTGTGTTTTGATCAAAATCACAAAGTCATTGAATAACCCTGAAAAGTAAATATCACAAAGTACATTAAAAGGTATCGGCGACCTGTATTTACTTGGTTTGCGATGGACACCATAATTTGCCGTATCGCCCACTCCTAAAGACAAGTGTTCTTCAAATGCCTGAGCTCCCTCGAGGATAAATACTATTTGAACCACAGGAGGGTGCTGAAATAGCATCTTTATCAAAGAGTTTTAACAACCTGATTGCGAGCGCACTAACTCCCAGAGTCAGATATCCATCCAACACCAACGTCTTGCAGATGCCTGGCGGGTCAATGTGGCCCACATGCCTTGCTTTGCCCACCACTATCGTAATCCTTTTATCGGAAGTGGCGCCCACAGTTAAAATGACTTTGCTCTGCAGCTGGTGGCTGATGCACACTGCTCAAGGTGGCATTGAAGAGGATGGGGTAGATTCAGAAATTAATGTCACTCTACTTTGTATTGTACATAAATCATCTTAAAAACATGCATTTGTAATGTTTAAACTCCACTTTGCCCTTTCTCTTTTGAAAATAAAATGTGTGCAAAGTGTGACGCTTGAACTTCTACTTCCTCCTTATCTGCAAGAAGACTTTAACCCGCTCTCTCTCTCTGTCTGCGTGCGTACTCGCTGTAAAAATGTGTGGGTTCAACAGTGGGTCACCGGCGGCAGGCACATGCCGGCGCACGCGTGCAGAGGAGGGCTTTAACACCACCGGCAAACAAGGGCGCAGAAAACCAGCACTTCCTCAAACTGTATGTGGAGTCACTTTGTATGATAACTTGTGTGTCAAGTGCGTGTGTGTGTGTGTGTGTGTGTGTGCAGAGGTCAATTTGTGTCTTTGAAATGTAGGCCTTGGATTGGTTGAACATTGGCATTTTATGAATATTCATTTTTACATTTGGTGAGAGTCAGCGCTCACATTTATATGTCGATTGAACATTTAGGTTTAGATTCAAAGGGGAACTGCACATAACGACAAATGGAATTTTTTTCATGCATTCTGACTTGTAAATAAATGTAAAAAAAAGGCTCGCTTACAACAGAGCCAATGGTAGCTCCACTATCCCGCCCATAAAATCCAATAAATAACCATTCAAAAAGCGGCAACAACACTACATTTACATTTCGTGACTTGAATATTGACCAAGTATTAGTGATATTATTATTATAAACGCTAACACAGAGGAACTATTTATAGCGGCGACGTGATCACTTCCTGTGTGCCTATGTTTACATCATCGAGTGGTCTGCTGCTTCCTCGCTCCCTGTAAGTTTATTATAGATCATAAATCATGCCTCTCACCTGGACAGAAGAAGTGTGAGTAGGTATTCCGACATGTTGGTACACTTTGACAGGCATTTAGAACCCGAAACTGGCGAGGACGACACGAAGATGCTTGCATTTAAGATTTAGATTCAGATTTAACGTTAATATTTAGATTTCACATTAGGTTTAGATTGATCATTTAGCCCTCACATTTTGATGTAACATCTAGGTTAAGATTTAACATTTCGATGTAGATTTAAGATTCAGATTTAACATTTATATTTAACAATGAACTTTAGATTTAAATGTATTATTTATATTTGAATATAACATTTAAAGTTAACATTTAATTTAAACTCAAATGTGATGAAAATGAGATAAATGTTAGATAAGTGTGTTAAATGTGAGAAATAAAGGCATCCGGAAAGTATTCACTGCTTTTATTCACTTTTTCTACATTTTGTTTTGTTACAGCCTTATTTCAAAATAGAATAAATTCATTTTGTCCTCGTAATTCCACACACAATTCCCCATAATGACAAAGTGAACACGTTTTTTTTGTGATTTTATTTAAAGTAAAAAACTAAAAAAATCACATGTACATAAGTATTCATAGCTTCAAGTCTTTTTGAATACGATGCCACAAGCTTGGCACACTTATCTTTGCGCAATTTTCCCCATTCCTTTTTGCAGCACCTGTCAAGCTCCATCAGGTTGGATGGGAAGCGTCTCTGTAAATTGCTGCCCATATATTATTATTTCCAAGTAGTAGACGTACCAAAACACAGGCACATCAATGTAGATAGTAGTGTGTGTGTGTGCTTAATCAAATGTAGTGTGTGTGTGCGCTTAATCAAATAAAGTTCAAGACAAATGTATGAATTTAAGTGAATTTAAGTGTACATATGCTCTAATATTCTAACACATGTTTGGAATGTGACCACTTTGATACCCTTTGCATTTTAATTCATTAAACACGGGAAAAGCGGTAGAAAATGGATGGATGGATGTTCTAGACTCAATTAGATCAGTGTGGTATGACAGGAGATCTTAATAGCTTGGAAAACTTTCCATGCTGGCAAAAAACACAAGACATTGTTGACTGCATGGAAATGTACATATATCTACATAAAACAATAACAACAATCCAATCTTAACATTAACATTGATTTGAAAATGTGTATTCTTCCTATTTTGTTTAAATCATCAGAACATGTTGCCTGCTAATTGATGACAATGACTGAATTATGAGTAGTACTGTATTAGTTAATACAAGCATAGATATATAATGGTTTCTGTATTTATATACTCTATATTGTTTGGAGAATATTTGTGTATATTCAACATTTTACTGCATATTGCATAATATGGCTAATCAGCTCCTCTTAATTAGCTACAGTCACAAGTGCAGTACAAGTCGTCTAGTTAACCAGAGAATTTAAACAATATTCAGTTAAACGCTCCATAATGTTAGCCTGCAGCAATTTTCCGAACACTTAAATAAACAACAAATTTGTTCCGTGGAATATTACAATGAAGTATACGTCAAACTCAAACTCTGAGCTGATCTGCCACAGAATTGCAATTGTATGTCTTTGATATTTTAACAAAATAAAGGTAAATGCACTTGTATACCCGACAAATGCTTACATGCAAAGTTTTACTTTAAAATGCTTACCTCAAATAGTTAAATATAATAGTACCCATGTAGTCGCTTCAAGCCAGGTACTGCACACAAGTGACTTAAACCGTTCAGTTCAAAAGTTTTCCCAAGTCGTGCATTGACAAGGTAATACTGCTACTTGCTTTTGAGAATACTTGTTAGTTTTACAGGAGATTTATGATTCTTTCTCTAAAATATGTACTTAATTAGATTTTTTGCTCAAAAGACATAATTTTTTTCATGATTATTTTTCAAATTTTGTTTCAGTTGTGTGTTAGCATTGTTGGTCTGGACCCCAGGAAGCAGAGCCAGCGGGTAAAAACCTTTTTACTGGAGGAAAACACAGGAAAAACATTGTGGTAGGGAAGTGCACAAAAAACAAAAACAAGGCACAGGAAACATAGGGGAAGCTTTGCGGCGCGTCGAGGTACAAAGCAAAATGATCCAGCCCCGTTCAGCCAAATGGGCTGACTAAAAAACATCCTGATTGCCAATCAGGGACAGACGAGGGAGCCAGCGCTCAGACTAAAGAAGTGGTGGAGGCAAACCGGAAGTAGAAACACTAATAAGAGTGCTAGACAGGAAATAATCAGGGCGGTGTGGCTCGGATGGTAGAGTGGCTGTGCCTGCAACTTGAGGATTCCAGGTTCGATTCCAACATTCTCTATTCTAATCACAGGGCAAGACACTTCATCGACCTTGCTCCTAATGCACGACTCCCTTGAGGAAGAGAGGGACTTTCCTGGAAATATTTTTTTTTTTAAATATGGAAACTAAGGGAACTAATAATGAAGTCCAAACTTTAATGTGAGATCATGACACATTTGTTAAAAATAATAAAAATAGGAAACCACATATAGCTTAAATAGAGTCAAAGAAATTGTCTGTAGACTTGTGAAACTGGATTGTTTGTCCACATACGTGTCCTGTGATGTGCTGCGTTTACACCACATAGGCCCCAGCTCACCCGGGACCTTCATGAGTACGAGCTGCATAGAAAATGCATGGATATATATATATATTTTATTTTACAATAAATGACTCACAAACAGTTTAACTGAAATTTACAGTCAAGCCCACGGCCTGCTTCTACTTGTTGACAATCCGACTGTGGAAACTTTCCTTACTCACATTCTGTACGGGAAGAATTCCGTTCAACACCTGTAACATTCCCATCCTTCTTGTCTCACACTTTGGCTTCTCTCCAGGAGAGTGTGAAACACAGCGAACACAAATCATCCCTGGAGGGTGATCTGTCTTTAAAATACCTTGTTGTTTTCCCCTTTATTGACTCTTTTCATTGGTACTCTGGCACACTGTCAAGATATCATTGTAAATGTAACAACCCCAATCTGATGCAGAAAAAGGTGTCAGTGCCATAAAAACTTGTATCAAGGACTACATCATGAAAGTGACTGACCATTGAAGGTGAAACCTGCTTTGGACCTTCTTTAGTTCGCCCACCAGTTCCATCCTTATTTTATTCTCATTACCTCCAAAAGTAAACATTTTACAAATGTGAATAATTCACAGTTGTCCCTGACTTGTCCACTCTTACAGGATTCTAAGGCCCACTGCATACCAAATATGATGTTTTTGCCCTCAAGTGACACAGATCGGATAGTTTTTTTTTTTAGTCTAAACCACGGATGTGAAACATGCGGAGATGAGTTTGCTGAGTGTAAAATAGAGCTGCTGTTCTAAATATGTCCACTTGATGTCGCAATAGCAATTCTGTTAGGCAAGTAAATAATTTATACCGGGGTGAGCAAGTAATCCAAGGTAGAGGTACACGATAAAGCGGGGCTGCGACTCCTCACCCTCAACCCAACATAAAACAAACAGGAGTAAAATAAACAGTTGGTACCCCCACTTAAAATGCTGCATGAGACACTGCACATTGATATAGTTCTGTGGAAATGATTGTCTTATTTGCAAATTTTAAGAAAGTGAACAGTGTAAATGACAAATGAGGTAATTGATACGTCGAAGCGTTTTTATTTATACTTTATTTTGTTTTGTGTTCAATCCTAGATGGGCTGTGACTTAAAGTTTAATTGCTTTGTAGATACACTGAGATTAGGTCTAAATTCATTGTGTTCTTCATTATGTTTTTGAAGCTGCACCCTTTTTTCCCTCAAATTTTCAACTAACTTGAAGTGTTTTGTCAAGAGGATTATTTGTAATATGTACATTTTCAGAATGTGCTTGTTCTACTATTGGCCGGAGTAAAACATAGAAAACAATCTGAAGTAGTCGTAGTTGTATTTTTAAGTTACCATGCCATGATTTTATCTGTCCGGCCCACGTGGGAATAGATTTTCCTCCAAGGGGCCCCTGACCTAAAATTAATTTGACACCCCTGATCTAAATGCTTCAAAGGGTTTCAAACCTGATCTTTTCGCATCAGATTTGGGCCACTACAGGAGGTCGTTTAAATCCGATTGGAATGTGATCTTTTCAACTGTGACTTCAGTCGGACATGCGACCTGAATGCGACTTCTATGTCATCATTCGCATACGCAGCACGATCACTTTCCTTTCTGCAATTCTCTTCATCCTCCCCCTGCAGTTGTTTTCTATCATCTGCATACTTCCTCTACACCAGGGGTCCCCAACCTTTTTTGCACCACGGACCGGTTTGATGTAGTCATTATTTTAAGGGACCGGCTTTCCACTTGTGCCAGATAAATACAGCAAAAATAAGTGCATGAAAAATACAACTCAGTATAACGCTGAATTAATGGGAGCCCTGGGCTTGTTTCTTTGCAATGAGATATTTACTACCATCAACCTGCTGGGGACTGAAGATGGAAATCAGCCTTTGGCTACAATCTGTCACATTTATATTTGATATGTTCATTAATGTAGACTGTATCATGTCACAAAGTTATAACAAATATAACAAATGGCGACTTCCTATGAGGAGTTTTATTGTACATCTATTTAAAAATGTTTTGATGTTTCTCTGCGGCCTGGTAGCAAATGCGTCACGGACCGGTAGTTGGGGACCACTGCTTACACAACAGCCACGACACAAACCCACAACACACTAATCTGTGGCGTCCATGTCTTCTCCCACAGTAGCAACTTTTGTGTTCCGTTACAAAATCCGGATTTCTGTCAAAATGAGCTGACTTACGCTGCTGCCGCATAAAAACAAACGATACCGCCAATTTAGATATCAAGTCATATATATGGTAAAATAATTTCTTACTTGTAGCGTTAGTGTCAAGTCAACTCTTCATCTACAAGAACATTTCGACTGATCAACTTCTGGTCAACTTTGATTGTTTACACTTTAGCGAACTGCACATGCAAGTGACGTCTGGGCCACATTGGGGTCTGTGCACCCTTGTACTGGAGTCTGTTAAAGATCACCTTTTAAGTATGTAAACCAGTGATTCTCAAACTGCGGTACATGAAATACTAGTGCTACACAGGCGCCATCTTGTGGTACACCAAGTAATCACTTGATTCAAGGACAGTGTTTTATATTCTTATATTCAAACACATTACACCACACTGTGTGTAACCTTATAGTGGCCAAATATACATGTTAAGCAAAACCTCTGCCTTGTTTTTAATGATTAATTAGGCCTACTACGTTACATTATCTGACTGTTCGTTATTATGGTGGTAATTGGAGAGCCAAGTCTTTTCTGAGGTGGTACTTGGTGAAAAAAGTTTGAGAACCACTGATCTAAACATCCAGCTGGAAAAGATAACATTTTGTAAATATCTGATTCGGGCCACTTTGTCCTCCAGTGTAAACGTAGCGTAAGTCTAACATGGTGCCCTGGAGTCAACCACCGGTCTATGTTCGTACTTGATGTGAACATTGAGTTTTCAGGAAAAAGGATGTACTTATCTTCTCCCCTAATTGCCCACCGGTGGGCATCAAACAGCTACAATGTGCAGTAGCATAGGGGGTTTTCAGAATTAAGGCAAAAAAAAAAAAAAAGTTTTTCTGTCAAATTGTATTAACCAAAAGACCATCTTGCGCCTTACCCTGAAGTGCTCTGGCATCCCTAAGGGAGACTCAAAAACAGGAGTGTCCGAACTTTCTGGCCGAAATGTAAATAATAAAGTTCCTTTTAATTAGTGCAAATAACAATGATAGCTGGCAACTAGTTACCCTTGCTGAATCATCAAAAATTATTGCGTGAGCTTTAGGAGTGTCCTTCTTCACTTTAGATACGATCAATAGGGTCTTGAGTATAGGCCGTATGAAGCAGAGATGCTAACAGTCCATTTCACAGACAATATATTGTTGTGCTTTCCTTTACCACTGCTGACGTTCTGGTGTTGTCACATGAAAACATACATATTCTATATAACGTGATTGTGTTATGGACCCCCAATTTTTCAGTGTGGTCCCCAGTAGACTGGGATGTAAGACGAGCTAACAAGCTAAATCTGTATGCGTCTTAGCCGGTTCACAGTAGCTTGTAGACGGTTCAGGGCTGCTACAAACTGGGCAAGTTAGCTCAATACGGCTAACGCTAGCAAGCGTGTCCACGGCATCTTAAGTTAGGAAGTTACTCTGCTACTGGCAGACACGTGCCTTGAGCAGGGACAACCTCTCCATGAGAAGTGTGCAAGAAAAACATTACATTCTTTCCTTCACTGAGTCGAGTTATTCGACGGTGGGCATTGGACTGGGTGGGGCTAGCTTAGCTACGCTAGCTTAGCAGCTAGCTAGCTGAAGGTGAAGCGGTGAAACAAAATGAGCAAGTGTTTTGTAAATTCGATAAGACTATAAAATGTGTTGAAGAAGGGTTAAAGAAGGCTATCAAAGATTTTGAAGCGCACAAAATAGAAAACTGTGACAACAACGAAGGAGCACGGTCGAACCAACAGCAACAATTTGTTTTTCTTTCTCAGAAAAAAATAAGGATTTAAAGCAGCACTAAGTAATTTTTCAACCTTCACAAAATATTTTCATAACTTTTGGGAGGTTACATGGACTTACAACTAGTTGAATGACACCTCTGTCGTAGCCTGAGGTGGTCTGTATCGCTTTCACTGGCACTTAGCAATTTTGAGGAGGGTGGTTACACAAACAAGCTCAAGTTGATGGGAACACCGACATGCCGCCAGAAAACTAAAAGAAGAAGAAAGAATAAACATTACCGCTTTGGTCCACTGGCGCTGCCAAAATCAACCAAAACTGAGAGTTCTTAAGTAAGGCGTTAAAGCTATCTCGGGAATAACGTGATCAGTATTTTATGGACCCCAATGACCACGTAATATCAAACTTTGAGTGTGTTATTTAGTAGTGTGCAATGATAGAAAAGGTTTCAAGTCAAATTAGTCAAATAGAGAACAATGCTACGCATGAAAAACACTAAGCTATTTATTATTAACATTCAGGAATGGACTTATGCTTTATTTAAATTGGAGTGGTGCATAGTAGGGATGTCCCGATCCGATATTGATATCGGAAATCAGTCCGATATTAGCCAAAAAAGTGAATATCGGATTTTATCGGACTGAATCTAAAAACTCCGATATAAGCGCTCCGATATAAGCTGTCCATTTACCGCTGCAGCACGTCTATAATAGGTGACTCTGGTTTGATCACACTCCAACACAGTAGATGGCGGCAATGCCCCTTAATTAACGTTGGTGCCGGCCGCGGAAGAAGAGCGTCTCTGATCCAGCATGCACAGCCCACGTGATCACAACAACGACAGCGCGTGTGCTTGCAGCAAAGTGTAGTGATGTCGGCTGTGTGGAAGTATTTTAACCTAAACTCGGACAAAGACGTTGCCGCTAAATGCAACATTTGTCAGGCGCAAGTGTCCCGTGGAGGGACAGAACCGGGAAGGTTCAATACAAGCAACCTCATTGCACATTTGAAAAAACACCACAAAAAAAGAACATGAGGATTTTCGTGAGAGCAGCAAGGCGAAGCAACAAACCTCTGGCTCGCTTCAGCAACCCACGCTGGCCGAAAGCTTTGCAAGACGAGACAAACTACCACGGGCCAGCAAAAAGGCAATGGCCATAACAGAAAAGATAGCCCAGTTTATTGTGCTTGATGACCAGCCCCTGTCGGTGGTGAGTAATGTCGGGTTTAAACGCTTAATGGAGCACCTCGAACCTCTGACTGATTATTATTTGTTTTATGCTCTTGTTATTAGAGTGATATGTTTTTTGTGTTTACACTATTCTTCAGTGAAGACTAAGAGTAATTACTACATTGTTTTGGGCACAGTTAGTCAGTGAAACTGGAGCTGTGAACTCTTAACTTAGAGCAGTTGGACGGTGGACAATATTGTGTTGTTTTTGTTGTTTTTGTCCCTGCCCACAGTTGTTTCCAACATATTCTGACAGTAAAAAAATAACTGAAGTGAACTTGAATTGTTTGCACTTTAAAACGTTTTTTTTTTTTTTTAATAGGATTTATTTAGGTTATTTTTCAGGGTCTTCTAATTTATTTTTAATTTATTCTATTCAATTGTATAATTATGTTGGTATTAGTGGTTATTTTGCACTTTAAATATAACATTTTGTTTTTATTGGATTTGTTGAGGTAATACTCTTATGTTGAAGGTTAAAATTTATGTAACCAATTGGTTAATAATAAATGGGTCAGTTTTTCCTATACCTACTCTTGCCGACTATTGTTTTCTGTTTTAACACTACAACATCAGTAACAGTAACATCACTTTATCAAGCCTTTTCTAACATTCCACACAAAAAAATAAGGAATAAATATATGTATGATTCGTGCCTATATCGTATCGTATTGATATCGGTATCGGCCAATACTCAAGGCTACAATATCGGTATCGTATCGGAAGTGAAAAAGTTGTATCGGGACATCCCTAGTGCATAGTGGTCACAATAATTGCTGAAGTGAAAGTTATGAGTTTTGACGCCATAAGTTGAATAATGCTGACACATTTGTTACTGAATAATTTCGAAGACTTTATCTGTAATATGCAACTATAATTATTTAATAATTGTTTGTATTTCAAAATGTGCTGTTTTAGACTGCAACATAGTTCAATGAAGGACACTTATTACGTATCTATGTCTTGTGTGCTATTGTGTGCTTAGCTGTTGTGTCGCTGCTAGCTCCTAGTGGCCTATAGCCTACCATGTTTACCTTTTGAAAATAACGACTAAAATACAGGAAAAGAGCAACCTTGTGTGCTTATTGGAGGACATTTGGATGTTAACTATCTGTCCAACTTTGCACAAGACAACACGCTGCAAGATTGCTTGTATCGGACATTTTACATGCAAGCCAATGTAATTCAATGCCGATATCGGACTGATATCCGATCGGTGTGCCCCTAGTGAGCTTGAAAGAGGTCAGTGTGAATGTGTATCATATTTGGGAAGCCACTCTTTGGCAGGCCAAACCAAACAACTTCAACCCCCGGGCTCCACTTTGGGCACTCCTGTTCTAAAATAAAGACTTTAAACACCTGTAGTAGCCATTTTGTCCCCTGACATTATTCAATGGCATTGTTGAAAGTAGACCAAACATCAGCAACAACTTGCTTAGTGGGTTTCCAGCGAGTTATGTTGCTGCCGCGGTCTTTTTCTCATTACAATGTGAACATGTAAAACAGGATTCTGCAGTTCAGGTGTGATAAAGCAGAAGAGCGGGAGGGATGAACTGGAGTTCAAGTGTAGAGGATAAATTCTGGTGTTTACAACACCATAATTCAACATAGCACTTTGCAGACTCACGCTAACCCAGAGGAGACCCGCTGTGACACCTGCGGAAATCATTTACTGTCGTTATGGCCATAAAAGCAACATTTTACTGCATGCGAAAAGTCACGATTCACCTTGTTTTTGAAAATATTTATAACCTACTCTGCCTGTTAGTCACTGGTGTCATGGTCTGGCAGCTCGGCTGTTGCCTGTCTGCTTTTTGTTGCAGTGCCAGGTTTTTGGACTACGGCGCAGAGCCACCTGTGCGCATACCTGAGACCTAGTTCCTCCTGACTATTAAAGGTCTCCAGTCCATTCACTCGGCGCCTGTAAATTCCTGATGGTTCACCCTTCCAGTCGTGTACACCTCCTCTGCCCTGGCTCCAGTCACGCTTCTGTTCTGCTTCCGGCGCTGCCGTGTAATGTTAACTGTTTCCTCGCCACACCTTTTGTGTGCATCCTTAGGTTTTTTTTCCCTCACTTCGCTTTTTGTTTATATTCACATTATTTCTTCTCTGCGTTGGGGTCCTACTCCGACGTAAGCCGATCGTGACAATTTGTACTGTATTTTTCGGACTTTAAGTCACATTGTTTTTCAAAGTTTGGCGACTTATACTTCAGTGCGACTTATATATGTTTTTTTCCTTCTTTATTATGCATTTTCGGCCGGTGCGACTTATACTCCGGATCGACTTATAGTCCGAAAAATACGGTAGATGAAATCTCACCAGCCAGTTTTGAATAATAATGGAGGATAATGATGTGAAAGCATGACATATTAGTGTAGTAGCAAAAACAAGTTACACGAATAAACTCAACCCAAGTTCAAATCAGAACAGTATTTAGTAAATTTAATTGATTTAATCTTAAGGAGCCACATGGGGTCTATTCACATTCTCGAGGACAGGTGTGCTCAGATACCCCGCCTTCCCTTGGTCGTCATGGTAACTAAACAGAAACAATGATCAGAAAACAGGAAACAACTACTAGGAGAAACACAATGTGGAAAAGAAAAACTGATATATAACACAAGTGCAAACCTTCACAAAGAATAATGACATGTTCATATTTTTTGTAATGAATATACAAATATTCAACAACAAAAACATACAAAATTATCTTACCAACATCCATCCATCTTCTTCTGTTTATCCGAAGTTGGGTTGCGGGGGCAGCAGCCTAAGCAGAGAAGCCCAGACTTCTCTCTCCCCAGACTTCTCTCTCCCCAGACACTTCGTCCAGCTCTTCGCGGCGGATCCTGAGGCATTCCCAGGCCAGCATAGTCTCTCCACCGTGTCCTGGGTCTTTCCCATGGTCTCCTGCCGGTCGGACACATCCTAAACACCTCCCCAAGGAGGCGTTCGGGGGGCATCCTGACCAGATGCCCGAACCACCTCATCTGGCTCTTCTCGATGTGGAGGTGGCTTTACTTTGAGCTCCTCCCGCATGGCAGAGCTTCTCACCCTATCTCTAAGGGAGAGCCCCGCCACCCGACGGAAGAAACTCATTTCGGCAGCTTGTACCCGTGATCTTGTCCTTTCGGTCATAACCCAAAGCTCATGACCATAGGTGGGGATAGGAATGTAGATCGACCAGTAAATTGAGAGCTTTCTTTCTTACCAACATTACAAACAAAAACACTTTGACTAGAAAACATTTTGAAAATAGGCTTTATTGAGCCACAATTACCACCTGTATTCCTAAAGGAAAATAATGGCGACTAACACCATTATTTTAGCCTTCACATGAGAAAAACGTCATCACTCAATACACCAACACTAAAACTCCCAGTTGCATACCCAAAACCTCACCAATTATAACTTTGTTAAAAATTACTAAATCATCATACTATAGAAATTACAATTTTATCAAAGCTATTGAGTGACTGCTCTAAAGAAAACAATCCTAGAGGGTTAGTGGGTTAGGTTTACTGACAAGTACTCGCTTTCAAAAGAGAACTACTGTAATTGTAGAGCGCACCAGTTTTTAAGCCACACCGACCTTATTTTTGTGGATTTACATTCTGTGCTGTGGCCCTTTCCTTTTTCGATGGCCGGGGCGATCCCTTTGGGTGTGTTGTGAGCATTTCGTCGCATCTTTTCCAAGATGAGGGCGAGTGCATCGTTGCCCATTGGGCAATTTCATTGGTCTGATGTGACAAGGCAAAATTTCTTGGTGGCATGTGACGGGAGGCTCCTTAACCTGGACAAATCTATAAATTAGGTGCAGCATTACATAAAGCGCAGAGTTCAAAGGCTGGGGAAAAAGTAGCAGCAGCTTATAGACCGGACATTACGGTAGTTCTATGCACACAGCGGAAGGATATGTCTGATTTTATTAAGATTGAAATACCATGTGCTAAACCGTGTGTGCAAAAATAAAAAAAAGCGTGTATTATGAGTCGTGTGCTGCGTGTGATCTACTAACACTGCATGTGCAATTGAAAAGTGGTGCAGACCGCCTTATTTAAATTAGAATTTAGCGTGCATAAAGTGCTTTGACAGTGGAGACACTTGATCCTTTTTCTGCACATTCATGTTATAATGCTCCTACCTGTGTGTGATGTGTTGAATCCAGCAGCACACATCTATAAACTGTAACACCTTTTCTGAATCACAATCTAGACAACAGAAACATGCACACTGACACTTAGTTCTGTGTGGAAGGTTGTGTATTGCATCACCAGCGCATTTGTGCGGAATGACTCCATTTCAACAAAATGCACATTGAAAGATGCCTTTTTATGTAGGAAATATATTACAATACTATATTTCCTAACTGACATAAATAAAAAATGCCAGCAGACACCAAAATGCATCAATTGAATTGGTTTTAATCAGCCATATGCAATACTTTCATGTTACGTCATCATTAAATGGCCCTGATATGTCAAAAAGTATTAATAAATCATATTCTTTTTGAATACCTCTATAACTGAAAACAGTAGTTCAGCCAGGATATGCTCATTTCAAAATTAGATTTGCAGCCCCAAAATCTTGTTATTGTTTTCATTTCGATGTCCCGCCCTCCACCGTTTGACCAATGAGAAAGTCCATGAGTGTGTCACATCCAGGTTGCCAGTTACGCACCGCTTGGTCAAGCTACTACCACTGGTAAAGTTACTAAACATGTCAGACCTTAGTAAATGTAAAAGGCTTCGTTACGATTCTCAACTTATTCATGACAAAGCCAGTAACAAAATGAGGATTTGTATTGGGGATGCCTTTGAAAGATGGTGACGATTGAAGGCGGAGAAGATTTTTTTATCTGACGCCAAACTTGCTAATTTCCTCCTTGATAAGGCATTTACGTTTTCTTATTACTTTTAATAAATGGAAATGGACATTTCGTATGTAAACTATATTGTCTAATACAGTCTATGATCTAACAAAGCTAGTATGTTCGTGCTACGGTACGCTTAGCGTGATGGTAATTAGCTCCCAGTGTAATGCTTAGCATGCTAGCCCGTTCAATGACACCTCAACATATAGGCTAACGGGGGAAATATATGCCCGTTAGCCTGTATGTCGATGTGTATTCCAACTGACAGGGCAAAATCTATTTTCGACAAATAAAACCTATGTGCATATGGGTAGTGTCAGTGCCTATTTCATTCTCAATATGCTGAGGAATTGTGTTCCAACATTAGCACGGCTGTGATAGCAATGTAAAACGTATGGAGACAGCCAAATCACATGATGAAATAATTCCTCATTCGTGTAGCCTATAAGCATACCTTGGTAAAATGTCTCCTTTTTAGTTTTGGGCCTACATTAGGCTGCTCAGCATGCTCTACTTATTTTCACCAGTACAACCATTACTAGCGTTGGTTGTAGTTCGTTTTAGTCTTTGTTTTCTAATAGTACTGACAATCATACTTGCCTAACCCTCCCGGATTTTCCGGGAGACTCCCGAAATTCAGCGCCACTCCCGGAAACCTCCCCGGACAAATTTTCTCCCGAAAATCTCCCGAAATTCAGGCGGAGTTGGAGGCCACGCCCCCTTCAGCTCCATGCGGACCTGAGTGAGGACAGCCTGTTTTCACGGTCGCTTTCCCACAATATAAACAGCGTGCCTGCCCAATCACGTTATAACTGTAGAATGATCGAGGGCGAGTTCTTGGTTTCTTATGTGGGTTTATTGTTAGGCAGTTTCATTAACGTCCTCCCAGCGTGGCAACAACGCACAACAGCAGTCACGTTTTCGTCTACCGTAAAGCAGTTTGTCTGCCGTAAACAGCAATGTTGTGACACTCTTAAACAGGACAATACTGCCATCTACTGTATATGCATATGTGACAATAACATCTACGGCTTTTAGAGAGTGTAGTGCACAACTGCGCACACAACAAGGAGACGAAGCAGAAGAACGAGGAAGATACAGCCGTGGCGACGCCGACAACGAGCAAGATGAAGAAATACCCTTGTAAGTTCCAAGCCGCAGCTGCGATTGGACCTGGATAGCCTCCGGGAAGAAGTAGTGGACTACCAAGTGCTTGGCAGTGAAGATCTTCCTCAGGAAGCAAAGATTGACCGGTTTTGGGCCATGCTAGGGAGAGATGGAAGATTCCAGACTCTAGTGCATTGGATGAAAGCACTTTTGTGGGTGCCACACAGCAATGCATCATCAGAGAGGGTGTTCAGCATGGTTAGAAAAATAGTGACAGAGAATAGAACAAGGATGGACAATTCAACCCTTAACTCAACAATGGGTAGATGAGTGTTTTATGTGTGTATATGTGTAAATAAATGAACACTGAAATTCAAGTATTTATTTTATTTATATATATATATATATATATATATATATATATATATATATATATATATATATATATATATATATATATATATATGTATAAGAAATACTTGACTTTCAGTGAATTTTAGCTATATATATATATTTATTTTAATATATATATTCTAGCTGTAAATATACTCCTCCCCTCTTAACCACGCCCCCGCCCCAACCACGCCAACCATGAAAAAGTATTGGACTGTTATTGTTTTGCATCCCCTGTCATCCGAGTACCCTCCCTCCCACCCAGAGAGGAGTTGTACAGTCTAATGACGTGTGGGCAAAGTAGTTTTTGAGTCTATTAGTCCTGCACTTGGGATGAAGCAGTCTAGCACTGAACAGGCTCCTCTGGCTACTGACAACGGTATGCAGAGGGTGACTGGCATCATCCAGGATGCTCACTAGTTTTTCCAGAGTCCTCTTCTCTGCCACCGTCACCAGTGAGTCCAGTTTTATTGGCAGCATCCTCGAGTACGTGTTTCCTTTTCAGATGCTATTTTAAACTTGATGTGCGTCGATAAGAACGTTTGTCGCTGCAATATCAACATGTTACCTCAGTTTTATCTAAAGTTCTGTTTTAAAGCGAAGCTGGCCGCCCTCTCATCGTGATCATAGACTGTGTAACAATGCGCACCTTTTCTGGGTTAAGTCTTAACTTCACTCAAATATGATAACGGAGTTTTTATTTTTATTAATCACAAACGTTTGAACTCTGGGACTATATGAACATTTAAAGACTGACTAATTTTGTATTTGTATTTTGCAGTGGCGGGCTGTGCGTTTCCCACCTAGGCCTTCAGTGATCTCTGACTTCAATGATTACCTCTTACAATACCGTAATTGATGTCACCACATGATCATTGCTGGAGAAATATTATACAGGAACACATTTACACCCTACTGCGCATTGAAGCACATCAACAGTATACAAAACGGGTTATTTTCTGGCGCATTTAAAAATCAATTAAAACGCTCCAGCAATTAAAACATATACCGTAAATTTCTCTGCTTGGCTTATGCAACTTCCGGTCAATGTGCCCTGACCACATGATGGCTACAAATACACATGTAACAATGTTCATTAAATTGCAAGAAACTTTAAAAACAAGAGTTTACAACTTCTAGTTGTAACAGAACAGCTACTGTCAACAACTTGTGATCTGATTGGTTATCGCAACTGTCTCTCAACTCTGTGTTCTCAAATTCATCCACTAACGGTCAAGATGAGTATCCAATCACAAGACGCGCAAATGTCACGTTCAACGTGAGGCCATCTAGAAGGCCTTACTGACAACAACTTGTGATCTGATTAGCTATCGCAACTGTCTATCACCTGTATGTGCCCGTTCACTTGCAGTGCACGGATGCCCGCATTGCTGAATCTGAAGGCATCTGGCAGATTTCTTACAGCATGGCAACATAAGCTAGCTGAATTCTGATTGGATACAAACTAAAAGCACTGGAACGAGCATAATATGACATGAAGAGAATATGAATACTTTTAAGATATTTAGGGAAAGTATATAAAAAATAATTGTATCTTTAATTATGATCATGATTTCTGGTTACGTTAGGCCAGCAGAGAAGGCCTTGCTGGCACATCACCTGTATTGTATTTATCTCAAAAGCCCTTTATTTGTTATATTGTTGTGCACAGCCCTAATTAAAATATATGAACAGGCCAACGTTCACAGTAAACAGGCTCCTGCTGCGGTTGTACAAGAACAGAAGGAGTTTTTACCAGCAATCTGCATGACACATAAGAAGTGAGTGGACTGGCCAGGTAATAATTCAACCAGAAAAACATCAAGGTCTGGATAGGTTCACAGGTTCATGCCTAATGAAGCCACTCACACAAGCAGGCACGCATCAACACACAGAGAAATGTTTAAAGTTTTTACTGACATCAGCAAACCAACAACCACTTACTCATGCACAAACTGTCAGTACAAGAATCAACGGCTGTGTGTGTGCATGCTTGTAGTTACCATCTCCGCCCTCCCAGCTCATGAGCTGCTGACCTGCTAGTGACCCTGACATTTAAATGAACTCTCAAACAAGTTCACTGTCTGTCTGTCTGTCTGTCTCCCTCCCTCCCTCACACACACACACACACACACACACACACACACACACACACGTCTTTTAATCTGTTTTTAATGTTTCTACTGTAGTTTGTAAATTTGTCAAATTTCTTTCAACACGCTTATTTTCAGCAAAAAAAAATCAGAAAGTTTAAAACTAACACACGTTGTTCATTGCCTTTTACTCAATAATACTTCCTACCACAGCATTTTACACAATTGACCATATCCAGGCTTTGTACACCTTTTCCATGGCCAAATTCAAGCACTTTTTAAGGACGTTCAAGATCAATTTTCCAGTTTTTCCAGTACCCTTCAAAAGGCGAAAACCAGTGTGAATCAATCCATAGCCTTGTTGTTTGAGGTCACCAAATGCTGTCTGTCGGAACAATACGGAATATCTGCTAAAACCTAAGCCTAACATTGAACCAGCAGTTATTGTATGGGGCATAGAAAATGAAGCAGAGTTTTTGTAGACTATTCAATGTCATTGGTGTTTGCAAACGTTGTTTACTTGTTTGTTTGTATTCATGTATTCATTCATGTATACATCATTCCGTACAAGAAATAACATTAATTATTATTGTTTACTTGTTTGTTTGTATCATAATTCATGCATACATCATGTTCATTAAAACGACAACCTGCCGACATGATAGACCGATGCATCACTGTCCTCTTGGGGGCGACACAGAGCCGTATGGCATGACAACAACCTAATGTAAGGGCTCGTGCAAAGCCAACAGATCAAGCGTGTAGCTTTCATTTTTAAGGAAACTTTTTTTTTTTTTTCTACTTTATAATTAGCCTATTGAGTCAGACTGCCGAGAAATATAATGAACATTTCCAAGCAGGCCCGGCCCTAACCAATCTGGCGCCCTAGGCAAGATTTTAGGTGGCGCCCCCCCACATCGGCAGTGAAGTGTATATACTCACAAGAACCCGAATAGCTTTGTCTTTGACCTTTTTTTTTTACTTACAACTATACCTAATATATAAAGGGGTGGAAAAGTGACTATTACCTGCAGGGCAAACATTAGCTAACCAGAAGGCAATAATGTAAACAAAAAACACCTGCTTAAAAGATCTAATACAAATGTCCCTGAGGAATGTAAGGTGGGAGTACTGTAATTACCTAACGTTACATTATTATTTTCCATAACAATTTAGCCCCCTCCACAATATTAACCCGACGTTAAAAGAGAACTAGCTATTTATTGATTAGCAATTGCCGAATCATGTAACATTAGCTTAATGCTAAAAAGCCAGGTTACTATCACATTCTGTAACAGACAAATAATTTAATGTAGGCTAACGTTACCTACCTGCTACCTCTGTCTTTTCTCGTTTCTCCTCTTCTTTTCTCTTTTTTCTTCCCTGGGCACCTGACAGTTTTGGCCGTTTTGACATCTTGTGTTGATTTTTTGATGTGGTGACGTCCAAAAAGAGTCATGATACGGGAAGGGAGGGGGCGCACCGTGCGGGGGGGGGGGGGGAGGGGGGGGCGTAATGTTGTAACAAATAATATTTCTATTAAATAGGCTTTACTTTGCATTTTAATTAAGGTGAGATTATTTTTTGTATTTAGAAATAATAGTAACAACTTTTTTTCTTCTTTTTTTTTGTCCAACATTTGTGGCACTGGCATGGCGCCCCCTGATGGACGGCGCCCTTAGCATTTGCCTATACGGCCTATGCCACGGGCCGGCCCTGTTTCCAAGCATTTCCAAGCACTTAACCCAAAATTCAAGCATTTTTTAAACCTTTAAAACACAACATTAAAATCCAAGCATTTTCAAGGTTTGTAAGCACCCGTACGAACCCTGCATATCATAATGCAGAGATCACAACATGGCCTTCCACAGAGAAGCGCGCTTAGACCAGTACTGTTCTGACTTTACAAAAAAGAAACTATTATTAACATTTATCATTGAAACCAGTTTAAACTAAGAGACCATCATGCTATTTAGTCATCATTGTCCATTTCGTAATACAAGATCCTTTCAAATATACAGAGACACCGTCGTCATCCTTGATGATGGTTCCAGCATTTGAGCAGCTGGGACAGGGCATGCAATTTTTTTTATTTTATCCAATCTTCCACTGAGCATTTTAGGATGTCAAATATCACCTGACTTTCAATTTCCCTTTGTTTGGGATGCTGCTGCTGTAAGAGTCAGCCTCACACGTAGGAAACATACTTATGTGCAGAAATGTAACTAATAAGTAACATTATCCCTCCTAAGTGTAGCAACATCGCAATTTGAGCCATATACTGTTTTCTTCTGCTGCGCACGCTTTATTAAGTTCTCAAGTGAACCCAGCGTTAACCGACCAAGTTTTCCAACCATTTATAGTGGCACATTCGCAACAAAGAAACGTTGCGGTACAAAACTTGTCGAATATGTAAAGTGGAGTTACCCCGCAGTGACACAGAGGCAGCAGGAGCAGGACATCTTTGCTATATACAAAAACTACCAAGCGATGTAAAGCACAATGATAACATCATATTTTACGATTTTGAGACGTTTGTTGGTGCCAACAGTACACACATTCCCTTTCTAGTCTGTACAAAGACGTTGCAAGGAGAAGAGTGGTGTGCTTTTGGTACGGACTGCGTTACAGTTTTCCTAACACATTTTAGGAAAGCTTGTTATCGTCAATCTACATTTATCGCCCACAATTCGAGAGGATTTGACGGTTACTTGATTCTGAGTGGTATGGTACATTTGGGCATAGCACCCACTATCATTATGCAGGGGAGTAAAGTTCTCTGTTTTGAAGACCATGATTTTAGGCTAAAATACATTGACTCGGTTTCCTTTCTTGCCATGCCACTCAGTGCCATGCCTAAAGCGTTGGGACTCAATGATTGCTGGTCCAAGGGGTATTTTCCTCACAAATTTAGTTCGGAGGAACATTTAAACTATGTAGGAAAATACCCCCCAATCAGCAATTACGGAGTAGAACGCATGACGGCCGACGAGCGGGACAAGTTTGAGACGTGGTATCGTAAAAAGAGCCGAGAGGTCTTTGATTTTCAAAAACAAGCGGTACATTACTGCAAAAACGACGTCGACGTTCTTCGTGCAGGATGCCTCAAATTTAGAGCTGAGTTTATGCATGAGACGCATGTTGATCCTTTTAGCCGTATCACCATAGCGTCAGCCTGCATGAAGGTGTTTGTGACTAATTTCCTCGAACCAGACTCTCTAGCCATACCTTCCCCGGATAACTACCAAGGGACGTGTAAAAAATACTCGCACGCCAGCATCCAATGGTTAGAATGGGAGGCGCATCGTCGTGGAATTTTTATACAGCATGCTTTAAACAAAGGAGAAAAACAGATGGGGTCATACTTTGTAGACGGATTTGCTGTAATCGGCGACAAACCGTTTGTCTGGGAATTTCAGGGATGTTTTTATCACGGATGCCCGACGTGTTTTGAACCCAGTGCCGTATGTCCTTTGACAAACACTCGTTATGAAGAGTTGCACAGGGTTGCCGAGGAAAAAATGGAGGCGTTAAAGCGCGACCACAAGGCCAACATCATTATCATCAGAGAGCACGAGTGGAATGAGATGAAAAAATCACAACCCAGGGTGATAAACTTTCTCAAAATTCACAATTTCCCCGAACCTCTCATCCCACGAGATGCTCTTTTTGGTGGTAGGACGAGTGCCTTCAGCTTGAGGCACACGGCAGGTGAGAAGCAGCGTGTATTGTATGAGGATGTCACCTCTCTCTTCCCGTACGTCAACAGCGCATTTCCTTACCCATTGGGTCATCCCGTCATCATCCACACGGATTTTGAGGACGTTCAAAACTATTTTGGTCTGGTCAGAGCTATCGTTCACCCTCCTCGAGGTCTCTATTTTCCAGTGCTACCCTACAGAACGGCCAAAGGCAAACTAGTGTTTACACTTTGTCGCACATGCGCCGAAAACAATAACCAACAGGGACCTTGTGAGCATAATGAGGAAGGTAGGGCGCTGACGGGAGTCTGGGTCACGGTTGAATTCAACAAAGCTCTGCAGTTGAGGTACAGAGTCGATAAGATTACGGAGGTATGGCACTTTGAAAAGCAGAGCGGTAGCGTCTTTACGGGTTACGTTCAAACTTTTCTAAAGGGGAAGCAAGAAGCTTCGGGGTATCCTAAAGAAGCCGTCGATGCAGAAAGCAGGGAAAAGTACATTCGCGAATATCGTGAAAATCAGGGAATACTGTTGGATGCTGCAAAAATCGAGGTCAACCCCGCCAAGAGACAAATGTCAAAACTCTTTTTAAACAGTCTTTGGGGAAAGTTTGCGGAGAGGCACAATAGAACTCAGACCACCTTGGTGAAAAAAAGTGAAGAATTTTACAACTTTGTACTTTCAGGAAAATATACGGTTGAATATTTCTCCTTTCTCAGCGATAAGATTGCTATGGTACAGTGGAGATACGGCAAAAACAGCGTGGTGCTTCCCGGTAACACAAACAATGTATTTATCGCCGCTTTTACCACCGCTTACGCACGCTTGAAAATGTATGGTTACCTAGAGAAGCTGCAAGAGAGAGTTCTTTACACAGACAACGATAGTTTAATCTACACGGTAAACGAGGGGGAAGCTTCTCTGGAGACGGGCTACTATCTAGGGGATTTGACGGATGAGTTGGGGGGCGACAGCATTCAAGAATTTGCCTCTGCCGGTCCAAAGAGTTATGCCTACCAAACCCTACGGGGTAAAAAAAACTGTGCTGCGTGCCAAGGGAATTACTCAAAACAGAGAGTGTTGCGAGAGGGTCAACTTTGACAGCGTCAAAGATTTGGTAGAGGGATATCTACAGGGAGAGAAAACGGGTGAGATATACACGCCTCATCATCAAATTGCTCGTGATAAAAGGGGCTTCCTTTTAAAAAACACTTCATTCGAAAAGAAGTTTAGAGTAGTGTATGACAAAAGACGTCTCTTTCCTCACGGGAAAACTTTACCATTTGGGTATTAGAGAAGGAAAAAAAAATGGACAAAATGGAACAAGTAGACTTTGATCCTAGATTGTATACACCTTTTTCATGCTTGGTTGTAGGGCTTAGCGGTTGTGGAAAGACTTTTTTTGTAAAATGTATATTGGAAAATTGTGAACACGTCATGAACTCTGTACCCGATAATATTGTGTGGATTTATACTTCTTTTCAACCCATCTATGCAGAAATAAAAAAGATGAATAAAAAAATAAAATTTGTGAAAGGACTGCCTGATTCTTTTGAAGATGAAAACTTGTTTCCGGACGATCAAACTCATCTGGTCATTTTGGATGATGTTATTTTCCAAGCCTCCAATCATCCAGAAGTGGTGAAAATTTTCACTCAGTATAGACATCATAGAAATATGAGCGTTATGATGCTGACCCAGAATGTTTTTCATCAAGGTAAATTTTCACGCACAATTAGCTTAAACTGTAATTATATGATACTGTTTAAGAACCCGAGGGACAGATTGCAGATTAACGTGTTGGCTCAACAAATGTTCCCCTCGCAAAAAAGTTTTTTCTTGGAAAGTTTTGCGGATGCAACTTTGGACGCTCATGGATATTTAGTGGTTGACCTGACACATTTTTGTCCAGAACAATACAGACTGAGGTCGGGTTTGCTTCCGCATCAGTGGCCCGTTGTGTACGTGCCTAAAACATAATTTGAAAATGTCAAAGCGTGTAAAAAGGAACGGACCTATGTTAAAAGCTCTGTACCATGCCTCGCCTCAAAAACGTCGAGACATTCTGAGTTATGGCTCTCCAGACTTTATCCAGACGCTGTGTGAAATTGCTTTAAACATTTTGAAGGGTAATGTGCCCTTATCTCAGTCTCAATTTGCTAAACTTAAAAAACAAAAGAAAATCATCAGACTGCTGGCCGATAAAAGGACCGGACTGAAACGCAAACGCCAGACGGATGAAACAGTCGGGCGGTTTTCTTTTACCTTTGCTCTCTACAATCGTAGTACCTTTTATAGGGAGTCTTATCGGAGGATTGACCGGAAAAGGTTGAAGATGAAAAAGGCTCAAAAAATGTTTCTCCTACCTCCCCAACAATTAAATCGTCTGAATCGATCTGAGCAGACCATCAGACACTCGGCGGAGGATGATCTGGACGCTAAAATGAGAGACGTCTTAAACGAACCGGGAATGAATCCTCATGAAAGAATAAAAATATACGACACCCTGATGCAGAGATACCTTAGTTTGGTGAAGCAGGGGCAACGTGAGGAAAAAAAGATGACTGTGACTTTACACAAGGATTCGACAGACGACCCGTGGAATGTCCCTGAAAAGATGGATAAACCAAGGAACACAGCCGGGGAGTCGGAGGATGTCACGATGATCCAAGTTATAAAAAACCTCCCCCAACGCGATCGTAACAACGCCGAGTACATTATGAAAAAATTATCCGAGAATGGCATGGGGTGGACCATCAAAGGAGAGTTTGTTCAAAACGGAATGCCGTTACTAGGAACTCATATGATCGATTTGCTAAAACATCTGATGCAGCGGATCAAAAGACCGCAGAACCGCCCGCCCGAGGGATGGAGAAATTTTTTAACAGTGCTGACGGAGCTAAACGTCCCCGCATCAACCATTCATAACCCCGTAGCACGAGATCAATACAGACGTCTAAAAGCAGGGGTAGAGTTTGAACCGGCATGGAATGAAGAGGAGAAACGGGTTGCTGTGAAAAAAGAAACATTTCTATCCCCTGAGAGGAAAAGAAGAAGTAAAAAAGTGACATTTTCCCCGCATTGGCTAAACCTTGAATGATGTGACAAAACTTTTGTTTCAATAAAATGTTTTTTATTCATCAAACGCATTGTGTACAGCATTTTCATTTCATTTCAACGATTCAAAAACGTTTCTAAACAACAGACAGCTTGTGCGTTGCAACTACTACTATTATTCTTATTCCAACTTGTACAACGTTGCAATTTTTTAACCAGGGTATATGCTTCTAGATCATTTTTTACTACATCATCGTCGTATAAAGACAAAACTTGTTCAAAAGACAGTCCGCAAAATCGATGGTACAGATAATAAACACAGTGTTGACCACACACTACGGACAAAGGGTGTTGAAGCTGAAGGTTGTGGTACAATATCCGCTCAGAACGATTTTCCAAAAAGCTCAAAATGCTCCGAGGATAGTAGTCAAAATCGGGAGAAAATCCATAAGAATCAAAAAAAGTAGCGGTCCCATCTTCCTCCAGAGTCATCAATAACCAGTGCTCCCCCGGCCAATGTGCTTCGTGGGTGTTGACGATAAAGTAGGAGGGTGGGGTGAAGGAGCGAGTCAGCGAGACGAGTTGATCAGAGGCCCATACACCGCAGAAAACATCCCCCAACACATGTTGCAGAAGCTTCTCCAATTGATGGTTATTCATTTCCGTCATCAATAATAATCCACCAGCACTTGTCGTTTGGAATCAATTTCCAAAATAGAGTCGTAGCACGCATAAACCACAAAAGTGACCGTGTTGGGTAAGGGCACTCTGAATCTCATTTCCAGTCTTAAAGTTCCGTTAGAAACCCTGGACAGTGCGTCGCTGTCCTCCCCCGGATTGAGATTGAACACAAACAACGAATACCCTCGTTCAAAATCTTGTCTGTTGATGCATAGAGGTAAATCCTTCAGATGCCTCCCTGTAGCGGTAAACATGTTATAAAACTCTCTGACCGAAGCCCCCTGGTTAAATTGAGGTTGGAAAGCTTTGGAGGGAATTTGTTTTCCCGCTTGACAGAGAGTCACGTATTCTGCATTAAAATGCTGGAAATTAAAGGGGCAGAGATCTCTTCTTCCGGTGAAAGCTTCGTGGTTCACCATGCCCAGAACAATGTATTTAGGCATCGTCCCCAAAAACAAATTTTCTTGGGTGCATACTCTGGAATTTTCGGGGATAGAGTACGTTTTCACGCTGACCCGTGACAAAGGGTAGAGGGCGTTTCCTTTGAGCAGGGCGGAGGCATGACCCAATCGTACGGCCGGAGAAACGGTGACCTTTTTTGTGAAGAGAGAGGTGCCCAGCACTTTCAGACGAAAAGTACCGTCCGCAGCCCCCATGAGACAAAAGGCGTCGCTGGCACGCGTGAGTTTGATTCTCACATCCACCGAGTTGAGAAGGAGTCTCTCACTGAAAAGAATGTCGGCGTGAAGCGGACCCAGTAGATGAACCTCATTAGATTCGGCCGTGAAAGCGCTTCTGATGTTAAGTCCTTTGTTGGGCCCATTCACGCCTACTATAGAGTCTATAGAGCCGGCGGTGTCTTTGTAAAATAACCCGGCTGAAAATTGACTTTTGAGGGTGGCTTCAGAATAGTTTAGTAGTGTTTCAATTATTGCTCTGTAGGGGTGAGTGGCACTGGATTGAGAAATCAGTCTATCCCAGGGGTGCTCAATACGTCGATCGCGATCTACCAGTCGATCGCAAAGGTAGTATTGGTAGATCGCATTACAGCAAAAAAAATAAATAAAAATAAAATTTTTTTTTTTTTTTTTAATGTAATGCAAATTTACGCCAGCCTATCATCCACCCCATCTTTTGATTGATAAACAGGGCAGCCAGTCAGATGACATCTTCGTTTTTCTGACACTTAGGTCACTGCGCATGCGCAAACAACGGCGCTCAGTGCAGCAAAGCTAACAAGCTTGTCAGCGAGTTACTGCCAATTTTCAGCCTTCGGTTTTTTCTCTTAAGTGTATAAAAATGAGTGGGGGAGCTGGACCAAGTAAGAAGACAAAAACGTATCACTTTCATACGGAATGGGAGGAGGACTTTTTTTTCACGATGACATTTTCGAAGTGCGTTTGCCTCATCTGCCAATCTGCCATCGCAATACCAAAGAAGGGAAATGTAGAGCGGCATTTTCGGACTATTCATGGAAAATACGACACTGACTTCCCGCTGAAAAGCGAGCTGAGAAAGAGAAAGGTGAAGGAACTGAAATCCCAGTTGTCCGGACAGCAGTCATTTTTCACACAACAAACTTCAAAAGCGAAAGTCGGCACCGAAGCATCATTCCGGGTGAGTCACATCATCGTTAATAACAAGAAGTCCTTCCAAGACGGAGAGATGGTAAAGGAGGCATTCGTTGACGCAGCTGACTCATTGTTCCGAGACTTTAAAAATAAGGCAGAAATATCATCTTCGATCAAAGCTCTCCAGCTGTCAAGATGTACAGTTACACGGCGCTGTGAAGCCATGGCTGAGGATTTAACCCAGCAACTTTGGACGGACATCGGAGATTGCGAGTGTTTCTCACTGCAGTTGGACGAATCTACGGACGTGAGTGACACAGCCCAGATGTGCATTTTCATCCGTATGGTGTTTAGTGATATCACTACAAAAGAAGAGCTATTAACATTACTGCCCATGAAAGAACAGACGCGAGGAGAGGACATATTTCAGTCGTTTAAAAACTTTGTGGAGAAAACTCAGCTCCCAGTGTACAAACTGATGTCTATCACCACGGATGGAGCTCCCGCAATGGTTGGCCGCTTGAATGGATTTATTGCCAAGTGCAGGCAGGACGATGATTTCCCGGACTTCCTAAATTACCATTTCATAATCCACCAACAAGCGTTATGCGCTAAAATGCTCAACATGGAGATCATGGATGTTGCAATGAAGATCGCCTGTTCTATTCGCACCAGATCTCTTCAAATACGGTTATTTCGTGCACATCTGGAGAAGGCTGACTGCGATCACTCTGAGATGGTTTAGTCGATGGAAATTCCTGCAAAGATTTCGAGAGCTCTGTCCAGAGATTAAGGAGTTTTTCCGTGTAGCAGCTGGACATGCAGAATACACGCAACTAAATGACGGTCAGTGACTGTTAGACTTGGCATTTTTAACCGATCTGACCAACATGTTGAATGATCTTAATCTAGAGCTGCAAGGAAAAGACAAAACAGTGATCAATATGATCAGCTCAGTTAATGCTTTCAAACAAAAGATGAAACATCTCTCCTCAAAGCTGCAGTGCCATGATTTGGCAAACTTCCAGAACCTGGCGTCAGAGCTGGAGATGCAAGGGAAGGCCTGTGTGCAACTTGACAGTGCACGCTACACAGAGCAGATTGACAATTGTCCGTCAGAGTTTGACAAACGCTTTCAAGACTTTTCTTTGCTCGAGCCAGTCGCTACATTCATGTGCTATCCTTTTCGGGAAGATGCTGAGGTTGATTCCCTCGCATCACAAATTGCAACACTATTTCACCTGAACTCTTCTGGAGTGGAAGATGAGATTTTGACACTGCAAGCCGACATTGAGCTGAAGTCCAGAGCTCATGGACAGTTCTGGAACTTACTCACAGAGGTAAAGTACCCCAACATTAGGAAATGAGCTACCTCCTTGACTGCATTATTCGGCTCCACTTATTTATGTGAGTCAGCCTTTTCCCACATGAAGATCATTAAGTCCAAGTACCGTTCCACCATGACTGATGAACATTTGGAAGTGTGCTTGAGGCTGGCTGTCAGCAGCTACTGTCCGGACTATGCATCCCTGACTGATTCAATTCAGTGCAAGTCATCAGAGTAAACTCGGGTAATGACAAAAAATGTACATAGTTAATTGTGTTGTGTTGTGCAATATTGGCTCATGCGGTTATGCATGTACATCAACATACATTGTTGATATAAAGAATCCTCAATATATTTAGAAATAAATATATGTTTTGCATTTTTGTAGTAGGTACATCATTTTGACTTGATCATTTTATAAGTAGCTTGAATGCTGAAAAAGTGTGAGCACCCCTGATTCTTGTATTATCATTAAACACCTTTAATTTATTAACAATATTAACTATATGTGTTAAACATGCTTGCATTATCATTAAACACCTTTAACTTGTTAACAAAAACATATATTTCATAAATAAGTAAATATAAATTATATATATGAATGAGGTAGATCACCACGACTTGATCAATTGAAAAGTAGCTCGCCTGCAGAAAAAGTGTGAGCACCCCTGGTCTATCCCCTAGCATAATATCGCATTGGCTAAAGATGGTGTTTAGAGGATAATTGATGAGACCCACGTTTGCATCGAGGGGGATATTTGTTCCATCGGCGCGGGTGATTTTAACCCGCAGGTAAAGTAATGTGTCGTTCAGATCCAAGTACTTTTCACCTTCTCCCGGGATGAAAAATTCAATAGGGCCCCCGTCGGTGATGGCGGACAGAGGCAGGACTTCTGTGTAGGTTTTATCGTCGATGGACATTTGAGTCATAGGAGCTGAAAATAAATCCAGCTCGGCCATCGTGCATTCGGACAAATTTTGATGTAAAAGAGCCATCTTTTTTTTAAATATATCGCTCGAGACGTCGTTGGTCCTTCTCTTTGTAAACCTTTTGCCGACTGATTTTTTTTCCCCTAGGCGTCTGCATTTTTTATCAATCCTGGAGACACGTCGCCCCGGCGGTCTCTTTCTGGGTTGTCTAGCCAGGACCATTATTCCTCCTGATCCGTCTTGTACTCCTCGACCCATTTTTCCAACGGTATGGCTGAACACGTCGGAAGCGATATTTTTCGCCGCTGTTTTAAGATGATGTTTGGCCAGGGCAAAACCTCTTTTCACAAGAGGGGATACAAAACGAAACAGCCTCGAAAATACGGAGCCTATCCCACGCCCGTACATCACAGGTGAACCTGCGAAACCGGGGAGGGAACCCCCCACTTGGCTTTCATAA
Source organism: Nerophis lumbriciformis (assembly GCF_033978685.3). Classification (NCBI taxonomy): domain Eukaryota; kingdom Metazoa; phylum Chordata; class Actinopteri; order Syngnathiformes; family Syngnathidae; genus Nerophis; species Nerophis lumbriciformis. The sequence continues at coordinate 19,013,204 of NC_084558.2, read as the reverse complement.
TATCCCACTAAACGTAGAGGGTTGTGCAGGGGTTGACTCATTCTCGATGTTGGTGGTTTTTTACTTTCTGACGGGTCTAAAGTGGAGCTTCACGATAGTCTTGCCAAAGGTGAAGTCGACGTATTTGTTTTGATCGGATTTAATCTCCACCCTGATGTTTTCAATGTGATTTTTGGAGACGGGTAAATAGTAGGCAGGGTTAAAATACTTGGTGACAATGTCCCCGTAAGCTCCTTGTACACTCACGATTCTCAAGAGAGGTGCATAAGCGTCGCCTACTATCTGAGGACGCACCACGTCACTGTAACAGTAAAGGTGGTAGAAACCGGCATTTATATCCAATGGATAGGGGGCCCATCCATGGTCAAACTTGATCCACTTTCCAGGTCGCACTCCCATGATGTAAGCCAGGGGAGGAGGAAAACGAAAATGAGTTTGACCCCCTGATAGATAGGAGATTCGCTTTTTAACGTCATCAAAGGCTATCCTCACACCAGGGTCAATTTTTTGTAAAGAATCATTCAGCTCATTTATGAATCGTGTAACATTCTCATAACATCCTCCTCTCATTTCTTGACGGAAAACTATCCCCTCTTGAGGGTTGCTTACAGGACCCTTGTTAGAACCCTCATCCGCTTCCGTGTTTAAGGTAGAAGAATGAAAAACTTGCGAGTTGTCCTGTGATGAGGCGTCAACTTGTCCAGGGTGTACCCCGGTTTCCGGCCGTTTGAAGGTGAGATAGGTTCCAGCGTTCCCGCGTTCCCGAGGGGGATAAAGCTTATCCCCTTCGTCAACTTGTCCAGGGTGTACCCCGCCTTCCGGCCGTTTGAAGGTGAGATAGGTTCCAGCGTTCCCACGTTCCCGAAGGGAATAAGCTTTCTCCTCTTGGGGATTGCTTACAGGACCCTTGTTAGAATCCTTATCCGTTTCCGTGTATAAGGTAAAAGAATGAAAAACTTGCGAGCTCACCGCAGGCTGGGGGTTCTTTTTCCATTCATAAAATACTCCGCTACAAACATTATACCATGAGCGAGGGTATGAAATCTCTGTTAAGGCCACCTCCCATGAGCCTGCTAAATCTATATGTTGAGTCAAATCTATCTGGTAATGGGAACTTTTGTTTTTTTAAACACGTTGAGGCTGGCGTTGGAGGGTAGGGTAAGGTAAAAACCCTCGTAGGAATGATCCATAATGCTCGTTGATCTTTTGTCCTCGAGACTGGGAGGCTCGTCACGGCATTAGATTGTTTTATACATTTGTAAGGAGGTCGTCGTCCACCCAACTGTTGAATTTTTCGGGCCAGTTTTTCCAGCGCACTAGAACTTGTTTTTTTCCGCCAACCGTCCGTCGTTTTAAAATTTCCTCCACGTGATAGAGCTTGTTCTCACTCTCTTTTACTTTTTGCAACTCAGCTTCGTAAAAAGAACCTTCTATTATTTCTCCGTCAAAATCTTTCAGTTTGTATGCGGGGGGAGAGCGAGGGAGACGTCGGGTTATTGTAAACACCTCGTTTGTAAAACTCTGTTCATATTTTTTATCAAACACTCCTCTCACTTTGGATATTCTCACCGTATCTCCCGCGGCAAATTTGTATTTGTGTTTGGACGCTGTGGTTGAGCCGTAGAGATTCTCAAACACTTGAGGGGTATTTTCCAAAGTCACATCATCCGGTTTCATTTTAATACTGCTGTGATATCCCTGGTTGTAGCTTTTTAACAAGTCTTGTAAGACGTCTAGGTAGCGCCTAGTATTGTTGGCTGTAAAATATCTCCACATTCGTCCTTTCAAAGTACGATTAAATCTTTCAACCACCGAGGCTTTGAGATCGCTGGCTGTAGAAAAATGTACAATATTGTGTTTCTTCATCAGAGCTTGAAAACTTTTGTTGAAAAATTATTTTCCCGCGTCAGTTTGTAGTTTACGAGGGATCTGGCTTTCCTCCAACACTGATTGAAACGCTTTAACCACGTCATCGGCGGTCTTTCTCTTCAAAACCCTCGCATAGGCCTTCTTGGAAAATACATCAATGACCGTTATTAAATAATGAAAAAACCGTCGTTATATTCAGCCAAGGCTTGCATGTCGCAGAGGTCGGCTTGAAATTGGTCTAAAGGTCGAGGTACAAAGACTCTGTTTCTTGGAAATTTGATGCGAGCCGGTTGATGGAGTGTATAGGCATCCTGCCCCATTAAATATTCTTGAACTTTTTCTCTTTTGACACATTGCCCCGTTTCATCCTGTACAGCTCTACGGAGTCGATCTACCCCTCCAAAACTACCCGGGTTTGCGGGTGTATAGTACGCTTTTTCTATAGCTTTCTTCATTGTGAAAAGACACAGAGAAATGACCCCGGTTTGCTTGGTACTCATTTCTTTTATTCATTCATGAGAAACAATACAGTGTATCTAAAACAATTTGTTTTTATTCATGAGAAACAATACAAAAAAACAACACAGTGTATCTAAAACATTTTGTTTTTATTCATGAAAAACAACACATAAAAACAACACAGTGTATCTAAAACATTTTGTTTTTATTCATGAAAAACAACACGATGTATCTAAAACATTTTTCTATAAACTATAAACTATAATCAAGGTTTGATGTAAAACAGGTATACCGTAGGTAAATTTAATCGCATTGTGTAGTTTTTGTAGTTCAAACAAAACGTGCCTAGTGGCCTAGTGGTTAGAGTGTCCGTCCTGAGATCGGTAGGTTGGGAGTTCAAATCCCGGCCGAGTCATACCAAAGACTATAAAAATGGGACCCATTACCTCCCTGCTTGGCACTCAGCATCAAGGGTTGGAATTGGGGGTTAAATCACCAAAATGATTCCCGGGCGCAGCCACCGCTGCTGCCCACTGCTCCCCTCACCTCCCAGGGGGTGATCAAGGGTGATGGGTCAAATGCAGAGAATAATTTCGCCACACCTAGTGTGTGTGTGACAATCATTGGTACTTTAACTTTAACTTTTAACTTTAACGGGGTTATCACATCGCAGACGATACATTGTCATATCAACAAACAGAGCATATAAAACAAACACATGACAAGGTGAGGGTTGAAAAGACTTTTCTTTAGACCATTCAGCCAAAATGATTTCAAAAATGTCAAAGTCCAAAGTATGAGAGACAACGGCTTTCCTGATAGTTTCCCATGCGGGCTGAGAGCGGGCATGGTCAAGAATGATTTGTAGTTTTTGAGGTCTGTCTCGTTTTAGAATAAATGCTTCTATCACATCCGTCAATGGGTAAATAACAGCGTGGTTCTCGACAAAGTATACAAGTTTTCCCCAATAATTACCCATCTTTTTTTTTTAATTCTTCCAACACTCTGTCACCATATCCAAATGTCCCAAAATCGTTTCATCATCCGTTACCATCTCGTTGTACATGTCATCTATGGACCCCCAGATATCTTTCTCGGATTCCAGTTGAGACAGCAGAGAGTCGGCGTAGGCTTCAACCCTTGAATCCTCGGCCTTAATACGACGAAGCATCAGCAAGCGTTGAATGGCCTGAATGAATTTAGGCGTACGCAGACTCTTGACGATTTCGGAGTAGTTGTACAGCAGAAAGTCCTGTTCGTAGGGTTCCAGGCATGGATGTTGTCTCTGGCTCGGATGGTTCACCCAGCAGCCGTAGCACTCGTTCTGCCTGAACCTGCAAATGGCCTGGCTGAGGAGATGAAACACGGCCGTTTTCACTGTGCTGGCGAAAAACAACAACAGACCCCCATCGGTTTCATCGCCGATGTGCAATGTGGGCTCCAAGAGTGACGGGGATGGTGGCTGGGATGTTGGCGGAGTTATGTTTACGAAACAATTCTCCTTTTCCTCCTCCTCCGCATCATTGTCTGGCAAAGACTGTGTAGCGTCGCTGGTTTTCATCCCCCGTTTGCCGAGGCATCTGCTGAAGCGACACGGCGGGACTGAAGGCGTCTCTTCGTCGTACGCATCCTCCGTCGTCTCAGGAGGGTTACAAATCTCAGCCATGGCTGCATCCATGGTTGCTTCATCAGTCTGTTTTAATTGGTCCTGTGGTATAAAACAGGTCTTTACGCGTATAATTGTCTTGTTTGCCATTTTCTTGTTTGAGAGGTCCTTGCGTTCAGAAAGGGAACCGATGTGTCTTAGTCAAAAATTGCAGGAATGGTTTGTTTTTAAAGGGTACAAAAAAAAAAGGAACCGATGTGGATTGGTCCAAAAAATTGTTGGGGTGGGTTGTTTTCAAAGGGGGTGGAGTCCGATAAAAAAAAAAAGTTTCGACCAATCAGACTATCGGAAGGGTTGTTTTCAAATGGTATTGGTTGAGGTTTCGGCGGGAGTATTCCCTTGAAGGTTATTGGTTGAAACTGAAGCGGGGGAGGTCCTTTCGTACTCCGTCGGGGGTGTGGTCTCAAAGCCCAACCTTCTTCTCGTTGTCACCATACATTTCCAATTCCGACTGCTTCGAAACAAGACGTCTATCTTCTCCTTCATTTCCCCCATACACTCTCGCCATGCCGCTATGGGCACGACCACCACCGGTGTAAACACCCCGCATTCGGAGTTGAAAGACTCCAGGGAAAAGACGTCTGGCTCGGTCAACTGGGGCGTATAGGAACCGCTGATTTTAGGAGCACGGAGACTGGCGCAGAAAAACCAACGACCTGAGGCCGAAGATTTCGCTAAACAGAATTCTTCTCTCACTCAACTCATCCATCGTCGGGTAAGTAAACAAGCTTCCTTTTACCCGTTTTTCCATCGGAGAAGGATCATGCCAAAGGACATCGGGCATTGTCAGACTTAATACATCCCAATCCATGGTTGATAGCGAAGAAGCAATCGAAAAAGGGCTTTCGTCTCTTCTCTCTTTCAGCTGAAACAAGCAAATATCTCCTGTCTGATATTTGAAAACATATCCAAAAGATCCAACCATTCCGTAAGCATCCAAGCACCATTTCTCACGCAAAGACTCTGTTGGAGGAATTTGAGTGCGTTTCAAAAAAACTCTACTTTTGCGAGGAGCGGCCAGGTAAGTTTTATTATTTTTATAAATGGAAACTGGCGTTTCACTAATCACGGCTGCTGAAACAAAGGGCTTCTCCATATTTTCCATTTCCTCTTGGCGCTCGTACTAACAAATACTTTGTTATAACCAAACCCATTCACATATATATGTGTGTGTGTGAAAATGAGAGCATCTGGTGTTTATTACGCGTGTGATTTTTGAACATTTTGAGGACTTTTGACCACTTTTACAACTTTTCTCCCCCACTCCTCCCATGACTTTGTCGGGGTTCACAAGGCAGGCTGCGGGACTCGTGGGACTCCTCATACCCCCCTCCCTCTGACCTTTCCATAACCCCACCTCCTCTTCTAGGGTCATCAATCATTTCTGACATAAGGTGTATCCCGGTCATTAATCATTTCTGACACAAGGTGTATACCCCCTCCCCCCCCTCCCTCTGACCTTTCCATAACCCCACCCCCCTTTGACCTTTGACCCCAAGGTCATTAATCATTTTTGACAGCTAGGTCATTAATCATTTTTGACAGCTAGGTCGTAAATCATTTTTGACATAAGGTAGGGACTTGTTCTCTCTCACCTACAATATAATTAGGAAATAATTACAAAATGTTGTTGTGACGTATACGTCATTTTGGACTTTAAACCTAAAATTGCTATAAGAAGCCTGACATGATGCATTTGTCACTCAAGCAAAAATGCTAATGCAACATTACATTTTACTGTTTAATAATTTGGAATTTTAATATATGTCATACTTGCCAACCTTGAGACCTTGGGGACATGGTCAGGGGTGGGGCGGGGGCGGGGGCGTGGTTGGGGGTGGGGGGCGTGGTTAAGAGGGGAGGAGTATATTTACAGCTAGAATTCACCAAGTCAAGTATATATATATATATATATATATATATATATATATATATATATATATATATATATATATATATATATATATAAAATAAATACTTGAATTTCAGTGTTCATTTATTTACACGTATACACACACATAACACTCATCTACTCATTTTTCTAACCGTGCTGAACACCCTCTCTGATGATGCATTGCTGTGTGGCACGCACAAAAGTGCTTTCATCAAATGCACTAGAGTCTGGAATCTTCCATCTCTCCCTAGCATGGCCCAAAACCGGTCAATCTTTGCTTCCTGAGGAAGATCTTCACTGCCAAGCACTTGGTAGTCCACTACTTCTTCCCGGAGGCTATCCAGGTCCAATCGCAGCTGCGGCTTGGAACTTAAAAGCGTATTTCTTCATCTTACTCGTCGTCGGCGTCGCCACGGCTGTATCTTCCTCGTTCTTCTGCTTCGTCTCCTTGTTGTGTGCGCAGTTGTGCACTGCACTCTCTAAAAGCCCTAGATGTTATTGTCACATATGCATGTACAGTAGATGGAAGTATTGTCCTGTTTAAGAGTGTCACAACATTGCTGTTTACGGCAGACAAACTGCTTTATGGTAGACGAAAACGTGACTGCTGTTGTGTGTTGTTGCCGCGCTGGGACGACGGTAATGAAACTGCCTAACAATAAACCCACATAAGAAACCAAAAACTCGCCCTCGATCATTCTACAGTTATAACGTGATTGGGCAGGCACGCTGTTTATATTGTGGGAAAGCGGACGTGAAAACAGGCTGTCCTCACTCAGGTCTGCATGGAGCTGGAGGGGGCGTGGCCTCCAGCTCCGGCTGAAAATCGGGAGATTTTCGGGAGAAGCTGGAGGGGGCGTGGCCTCCAGCTCAGGCTAAAAATCGGGAGATTTTCGGGAGAATATTTGACCCGGGAGGTTTTCGGGAGAGGCACTGAATTTCGGGAGTCTCCCGGAAAATTCGGGAGGGTTGGCAAGTATGATAAATGTTCTTTCTGTACATATGCACAAAAAACCCCTATTAAATGTACTTTTCTTCAAATAGGAATATATTTATCATGTACAGTTCAACAATATTAGTTCCAAGTTCCAAGACAGAAAGGTTATGACAGAAAAGCTAGAATTTAGGGACAGGTGTCAAACTCAGGGCCATTTTATGTGGCGTGCCAAAGCTTGGAAATAATGTGCGTCAATAAAGCCCTTCATCATTCTTACTAAAGGCGGTTGTGTAATAATATGATGCAATTAAACATAAATACTCATTTATACATTGCCAGTTACAAGCGGCCCACAAAGGGCAGCCATAACTGTGATGCGGCCCTCAATGAAAACAAGTTTGACACCCCTTTTAAGCTATGGTCTTCAACCTTTAAACGGCTGATAGACATTATGTTTTAGTTGAAATGCTTGTGTTAAAATGTGATTGAATATGGATGCCACTATGGTTAAACGTACCAATTTCTTGAGGGGAATACATATTGGTAAAAAGTATTTAAATAAGAGTTCATTAATATACTTTTAAATGAGAGTAATGATGTTGTACATTACGATACCTTTGACCCCGCCCCTTCCCCAACTCTTTTAAAAACATAATATATCATTGAGGAAGTAATTGTGTTGACCCACTGAGCAGCCAATGTTGTCATAACATTGGGATCAGTGTAAGCCAATAAGGTCAAGCGTCCTCTCCCATGTCTGGGTGTGGCCTGTGTATGTTGCTTCAGATCGTCAAAAGACGCAGGCAGACAGGGAAACTTGTGTCTGTGTTTATGGTGTCTTTGCAGTGGAAACATACACAGAGGTTGGTACTGCAATTCCAAAGGCTGTAAACCCACTCAAGCTGAGAGGCCCTGTGGTGCGTCTGGGCCTGCTGCATGGTCAGGTTTTTGTTTTGTGATTCGATTCGAGACAAGCAAGGCTTTACAGATCTGGATGAGTTTACACAAATAGCAGTCACTGAGACTAAGCGAACATTTAAAGACTGACTATGTTTGTGTGGTTTTATTTTATTTATTTCAAAAGCGCTCTATTTGTTGTATTGTTGTGCACAGTTCAACAATCGCATGATGCAAGTCAATGCAAATTGTTCTGCAAATTGTGTGTGCGTGTCCTATGTGGCTGTACACCCAAAGCTCCTAAAATCTGTCTGATATGGCCAAATTGTCCCTTCTGTCCAAGTATCGCAGTTGAAGGTAACCACACTGCTTTACATAAATACAAAACGGGTACAAGACAGCACTATAAGTGTTACACTTTGTTAATGTTTTCAATAGAATAGAATAAACTATATTTTTGTCTGTTGCACCTGTTTGTCTTTTGATGCTTTACTTACAATCTGGTTCAAATCTTCCAGTGCAAAATGCTGTTAGTTTAATTATTTCACACTATGCAGTCCATGGCTTCCTAGAGAGAAGTCTAGTTTGAAATGTTGATAATGTATCTGAAATAAAACAGTATAATGCTCAATCAGATGTGCTGGTTCATCATTTCTCATCAGTGATTAATTGAATAATGAAGGTGGTGCAAGAAATTGGGCCCTACGGTTTGTTTGGACTAACGTTAACAATCCTTCGCTTAATTAAGTGTGTTTGTTAAATTTTTAGTAGGGAGCAGTGATAATTGGCAAACCTGCCTGTTCGGTTTGTTTGATAAGCGTCAAAGCTTCATCATGCTTCTGATGGTTTTCATCTACATCCGCATTCAAGAAGCTACAAGACGTTTAGCTAGAACCCTGCTGAGAAAGAGACCACAGAGATTAAAAAATACAAGACAAGAAGCAATTGCCTTCGCTCCGGAGCTTTGTGCAAGATTTTGCCTCATGACGTGAGGATGATTCTGAGAATGGAGTGGGGATCATCCCAGAATTACCCAGGAGTTTGTTGATGATCTCAAGGCAGCTGGGCCCACCGTCACCAAGAACAATATTGGTAAGATTCCCTTAAGAGTGCATCAGTGTGTTGCCACTGCACCTCTATCATTACATTCACTCAAGCGTCAATATTTGAACCAGCTGAGGTACCTGTAATGGATAAGACCCAATCCAATCCTAATTAACCCAAGCCAAGTGAGTAGTTACAGACATCCCAGAGGTCCTCCAAGGATAACCCTCCAAACTCAAGCCCTCATTTATTTTGGGAGCTGCCGCAATGTCCTGTTTTGCAAAGAGGTGCCATATGTCAACAGTCAGAACCAAGGAAAGGTATGAGCTGTGAAAGTGAACCACACTGTGGTTTGGAGGCTGGGCAAGAAAATGTGGTGGCTTGTTACATTCCTTCCAAGAGGAGGACTATAGGTGAGACGATGCGGAGTCCCACCAGTTTTTGTTCAGAAACACACTTGTTTGTGTGAGTTCTAGTGAATGCTCAGTCTGTGCATCTTTAAACCTAGGAGTACGGCCGCAACCACGAAGAGGGAGACCATTGCGTGGGACCTCCAGCTTCCAGCCACCAATACTGTCACAGTTGGGCTGAAAGAGGCTATTGACCAGGGGTCCCCAAACTTTTTGACTCGGGGGCCGCATTGGGTTAAAACAATTTGGCCGGGGGTAGAATAAGGCGTGCAATTAATTTTGCGTCTCTGTCTTCATCAAAATGCAAAATATATGCTGATCCTCAAAACGCCCACAATACCGAGAGAGTTAAATGTTAATATAATTATTTAGCACGCGCATTGTGATTTATCAACACTAACGTTGGACATACCTTCTCATTTCAATGTGTTTTCTTTATTTTCATGACTATTTACATTGTAGATTGTCACTGAAGGCACCAAAACTATGACACCTGTGAAGTGAAAACCATTTCAGGTGACTACCTCTTGAAGCTAATCGAGAGAATGCCAAGAATGTGCCAAACAGTAATCCGAGCAAAGGGTGGCTATTTTGAAGAAACTAGAATATAATACATGTTTTCAGTTATTTCACCTTTTTTTGTTAAGTACATAACTCCACGTGTTCATTCATAGTGACAATCTACAATGTAAATAGACGTGAAAATAAAGAAAACGCATTGAATGAGGAGACGGTGTGTCCAAACTTTTGGCCTGTACTGTCTTCGCGCACTAATTGACTGAAAGAGTGCACACTTGCTGCTGATGATGTCACGTTATTGATGGATAAATGCATTTTTAGACAATATGATTTGCCTGAGTGGCTAGGAGACACCGAGAGTAACAAGCGGTAGAAAATGGACAAGAAAGGACATATTTAAAAAAATAATAATACATTTTTTATTTTTTATTGGGATTTGGGATTTTGGACGCTGGCACTGCCGCATCGCAGGTGCTATACCTATCATCTCGCATCCAAAACTTGCCTGCCAAGTGAATCAGCATACTTGACCTCGACTATGGATTGTGACAAGTTGATCCAACCACCACGGCACAAAAAATGGCAGCATACTGCACCATGAAGTTTATTTTTTGACCATGTCTGGAAAAAAACAAAAAAACTTTGTCTTCAAGATAGATATTTAACAGTGTACATTTTCAAAAGATAAATTATGATAATTTTGGAGATAGTGGGGCGTGGTTTCATTTATAATCCGGGACTGCCTCCACAAACATATGTAAAAAGTACGTAATAAACGTGACGGTGGAGCAAAATTTACACCAAAGCATAACTAATATATATTATCGAGACCACAAGGAAGTGTTTTGAATGTACAAACCCCGTTTCCATCTGAGTTGGGAAATTGTGTTAGATGTAAATATAAACAGAATACAATGATTTGCAAATCATTTTCAACCCATATTCAGTTGAATGTGCTACAAAGACAACATATTTGATGTTCAAACTGATAAACATTTTTTTTTTGCAAATAATCATTAACTTTAGAATTTGATGCCAGCAACACGTGACAAAGTAGTTGGGAAAGGGCATGTTCACCACTGGGTTACATGGCCTTTCCTTTTAACAACACTCAGTAGACGTTTGGGAACAGAGGAGACACATTTTTTAAGCTTCTCAGGTGGAATTCTTTCCCATTCTTGCTTGATGTACAGCTTAAGTTGTTCAACAGTCCGGGGTCTCTGTTGTGGTATTTTAGGCTTGATAATGCGCCACACATTTTCAATGGGAGACAGGTCTGCACTACAGGCAGGCCAGTCTAGTACCCGCACTCTTTTACTATGAAGCCACGTTGATGTAAAACGTGGCTTGGCATTGTCTTGCTGAAATAAGCAGGGGCGTCCATGGTTACGTTGCTTGGATGGCAACATATGTTGCTCCAAAACCTGTATGTACCTTTCAGCATTAATGTCGCCTTCACAGATGTGAAGTGCTTTAACTTCTTCTGGTTGGCTTTATAACTTGATGTTTTGCAGTCGGTGGTCCAGACGTTTTCCCTGGCTTCCTTGAGATGTATCCACTCTCAGATCCTATTACGTAGACGAAGGGTGTCCAAACTTTTTCTACTGAGGGTCGCAAGGTGAAAAATTACCGTATTTTCCACACCATAAGCCGCCCTGGGTTATAAGCCGCGCCTTCAATGAACGGCATATTTCAAAACTTTGTCCACCTATAAGCCGCCCCGTGTTATAAGCCGCATCTAACTGCGCTAAAGGGAATGTCAAAAAAACAGTCAGATAGGTCAGTCAAACTTTAATAATATATTAATAACCAGCGTTCTAACAACTCTGTTCACTCCCAAAATGTACGGTAATGTGCAAATGTGCAATCAATAAGCATCAATAACTTAATGTTGCTCGGACGTTAATGTCACAACACACAAAATAAACATAACGCTCACTTTCTGAAGTTATTCTTCATTCATAAATCCCTCTAATTCTTCTCTTTCGGTGTCCGAATTAAAAAGTTGGGCGAATACGGGATCCAAAATGGCCGGCTCCGTCTCGTCGCAGTTCTGTGAATCCTGCCTTCCGGAAAGCTCGGACCACAGTTGTGACCGAAATATCCGCCCAGGCATTTACGATCCACTGGCAGATGTTGGCGTATGTCGTCCGGCGCTGTCTCCCTGTCTTAGTGAAGGTGTGTTCGCCTTCGGTCATCCATTGTTCCCACGCCGTTCGCAGTCGTGCTTTAAATGCCCTGTTGACACCAATATCGAGCGGTTGGAGTTCTTTGGTTAAATATTGCCTTAAGTTTAAATTCTGCGTTATACGCGTGTCGCTTAGTAGGAGCCATTTTGTGGTCTTTACAGATGTAAACACACAAATGAAATGAAACGCAATATCCGGGGGCTTCTTCTTCTATGGGGGCGGGTGGTTGCTTACAGTAGAAGAAGGAGCGCTTCCTCTTCTATGGGGGCGGGTGCTTACCTTGGCGGTTGCTTACCATAGAAGAAGAAGCGCTTCCTCTTCTACGGGGAAAAAAGATGGCGGCTGTTTACCGTAGTTGCGAGACCGAAACTTTATGAAAATAAATATTTATATTAATCCATATATAAGGCGCACCGGGTTATAAGCCGCACTGTCAGCTTTTGTGAAAATTTGTGGTTTTTAGGTGCGGCTTATAGTGCGGAAAATACGGTAAGTAAAGGATGCGGGGGACAATTTTGAAAATACATTTTCAAAGCCATACAATATATAGATTTAGCAAAAGACAAAAAAAGCAGCCTGCGTATCAGCTTTGTGTTATTAGTAGGGGTGTATAATAAATATAAATGGATAATAATCATGCACATATAATGAAATGTGTGACATCACCCTAATTATTCCGATAACATTAAAAAAAATGTATCCAATAACTGATTAAAAAAAGCTCCAATTAGGTAAGATTACCTTTAATGTGTTGTAGGTGGGTTAAGGTGAGCAAATCCGGTGCTCCTTTTTTCCTACTCGTTTTGTAAACTTTATTGTAAACAAACATTGCCTTTATTGTTTCGGACATTTTGCATGCTGATCACACCAAATATTCTGCAATTATACCGCAAGAAGGAATACTCATTGCGCCTCAACACATCAAACCTAATTGGCCACCTGAAACATCCGCATCGTTTCGACAGTGTTTTGACTTTATTTTTAAAACAGGGACACTACATATTGATGTGTGCAAGACTTTAAGCACTGGCTAATTTCCATCTTCCGTCTCAGCGGCAATTAGAGCCTAACACTTTGGAACAGGACCGCACCAAACTACAGGACAACACGCCATGAACAACAATAAAACCACAATAAAAGAAAGTACAGTAGGACAAAAAGAAACAATAAACCAAAGAGCTGCTTAAAGCTAGCCACAAAGAAAGGTGTGCACAACTAAATCTACATGTAAAGAAGTCATAGATATAAATAAGTTAATTGGTTATCAGTATCAATCTTTAGAAGGAGGAAGTTATCTGAATTGGCTTAAAAAAAATACATTGCAAATCCTTGGCTTTTAGCGTCAACATTGCAACTGTTTCTTGTTACTTTACACCTATTTTTTTGTAGTAGTATTTTTAGAATGTGCAGCGTAGGGCTGGGCGATATATCGAATATACTCGATATATCTCGGGTGTGTCTCTGTGCAATATAGAAAATGACTATATGGTGATATTCGAGTATACGTCCTCAGGCAGTTGCTTTTAGCTGCGGGCATTACACTTCAGGCTCTTCTCACTCTTTCTTGTCTCTCCTTCTCACTGAGACGTAAAACAAGCGCACCTTCTTACATACGTCACATACTGTCACGTGTGCAACGTCACACGCCCTCGCGGAGCAGAGAGGTAGCAGAGAGGAATGTGGCAGATAACTTCTGTGGCAGGTGCTAGCGGAGTGGTGTGAGTGGTAATACGAGAGAAAGAAGGTGCAAATCTGGTAACGAATGAAGGAAGAATTCATTCCCAAGAAAAACAGCACAGGGTCCATCGTCTGGTGGTGGTTTGGCTTCAATCGGAAAGATGTCGAACAGACAACTGTATTATGTCAAGTATGCGGCAAAAGCGTTGCTACAAAAAGTAGCATTAGTGCTAATTTGTAGCCTAATTTGAAAAGTCACCCGCTAGAGAATGAAGAGTGCTTGAAACTCTGCATGTCAACATCTCCGGCCGGTGCCACACCCACAAAATGCCCAAGCAACCATTTCCACATCAACACCGTATGAAACAAATAGTCAACACCAGAAGGAGATAACGTTCGCAGTAACCTACCACATAGCGAAGGACATACACTATTTGATTTCCTATTATGCAGCTCATTTTTATTTGAGTTATTGAAATATCTTGTGTGACATCATGCACAAAAGTGCACTTTATTTGTTTTAAACTATTGTAGTGGCGTTCTGTACAAAAAGTGCACTTTAATTTAGTGTTGTTTTGATATGTCATCTTAGTGACATCATGCACAAAAGTGCACTAATAGCCTGTTTTAAAATGTCTCTGATAATCTTGCACTTTCTGTTTTGAAATGATATGAATGTTTGTGCCACTGCTTAATAACTGTTTAATAAATACAGTTTTGGTAAATTTACTTAGTTGTGGTTTCCCTCTCTGCATGAACGTTTAAAATGAGCATATATTAATGCAGTATGAACAAGAATGTTTTAATGTAGACACATAGAATCATCATACTGTTGTGATTATATGCATCAAGTGTTTATTCAAGGCTATGGCAAAATATTGAGATATATATCGTGTATCGTGACAAGGCCTAAAAATATTGAGATATTAATAAAAGGCCATATTGCCCAGCCCTTGTGCGGGGGTTAAAATATTAGCTATAATGTCCGCACTTTGGACACCTTTGTTGTAGAACTTTATTCCTTTCCACTTCCCTGCTTTACAAAGTTGTAATGTATTTCTTATTGACAAACTGCACCGTTATTTCTTCTGTAAAGAGGATAGTTTCGATGTTTCTCCATCCATTTCCACCTCCTGTGATTGCAGAAAGTTGTCCAGTTAAGCGGTTCTCCCCTTCTGTTCTTGGCATGACCTGGCGTAAAACCTGGGTTTATGGCTCGCAATATTGTTCTGCCTTAATCGTCTCAAGCGGCCATTATTCATGGGACTCTTCAGTGTCCTGGAACCCTTCCTCCTGGACGGGAGATTGTCTTCTCTTGTGAAGCATTCCATTGCTAGGTGATGCCTTTCATTCACCTGTTGCCTGGCTTGCTGGCGGTAGCCATGAATCTTTATCTTTTTAACGAAACAGTATCTCACTCTAGCCAGTTTTCAAGCTGAGTGTGTCAGCAAGGTAGCCTTTCAATATCCATCCATCCATTTTCTACCGCTTGTCCCTTTCGGGGTCGCGGGGGGTGCTGGAGCCTATCTCAGCTGCATTCGGGCGGAAGGCGGGGTACACCCTGAACAAGTCGCCACCTCATCACAGGGCCAACACAGACAGACAACATTCACGCTCGGTTTAAAACCAACACAAATGCAACTGGCATTTGCCGTTTAAAGACAGACATAATACTAAATATACGCAAAGTGAAAGGAAGTCCCTTCAACATTAGGGTGTCAAACTCTTAATTAATTGCAGGCCACATCGCAGTCACGGTGGCCTTCAGACGGCCAGTTCTAATAACTGTGAAAGATGAACGCCTCGCTACATTACTGTTATTACATTCACATTATTACAAGTGCTCCTGCATTCGGTAGGACATATACAGAAGTCATTTTGAAATCAGTCAAGTTTATGAGTTAATGAACATAGTGTTGAGCAGTAGGGGTGTGGGAACAAATCGATTCGAATTCAAATCGCGATTCTCACATTGTACGATTCAGTATCAATACTCATTTTTCAAAAATCGATTAAAAAAAAAAAAAAAATTAATTAATCAATCCAACAAAACAATACACAGCAATACCCTAACAATGCAATCCAATTCCAAAACCAAACCCGACCCAGCAACACTCAGAACTGCAATAAACAGAGCAATTGAGAGGAGACACAAACACGACACAGAACAAACCAAAAGTAGTGAAACAAAAATGAATATTATCAACAACAGTATCAATATTAGTAACAATTTCAACATAGCAGTGATTAAAAATCCCTCATTGACATTATTATTAGACATTTATAAAAAAATTAAAAAAAAGAACAATAGTGTCACAGTGGCTTACACTTGCATCGCATCTCATAAGCTTGACAACACACTGTGTCCAATATTTTCACAAAGATAAAATAAGTCATATTTTTGGTTCAATTAAAGGGGAACATTATCACAATTTCAGAAGGGTTAAAACCATTAAAAATCAGTTCCCAGTGGCTTATTTTATTTTTCGAAGTTGTTTTCAAAATTTTACCCATCACGCAATATCCCTAAAAAAAGCTTCAAAGTGCCTGATTTTAACCATCGTTATATACACCCGTCCATTTTCCTGTGACGTCACATAGTGATGCCAACACAAACAAACATGGCGCGTAGAACAGCAAGGGAAAGCAACATTAGCTCGGATTCAGACTCAGATTTCAGCGGCTTAAGCGATTCAACAGATTACACATGTATTAAAACGGATGGTTGTAGTGTGGAGGCTGGTAGCGAAAACGAAATTGAAGAAGAAACTGAAGCTATTGAGCCATATAGGTTTGAACCGTATGCAAGCGAAACCGACGAAAACGACACGACAGCCAGCGACACAGGAGAAAGCGAGGACGAATTCGGCGATTGCCTTCTAACCAACGATTGGTATGTGTTTGTTTGGCATTAAAGGAAACTAACAACTATGAACTAGGTTTACAGCATATGAAATACATTTGGCAACAACATGCACTTTGAGAGTGCAGACAGCCCAGTTTTCATCAATTAATATATTCTGTAGACATACCCTCATCCGCTCTCTTTTCCTGAAAGCTGTTCTGTCCAGTCCAGTTGGAAATGCATATGCTTTAAGTGTCGCAGGATATCCACACATTCTTGCCATCTCTGTCGTAGCATAGCTTTCGTCGGTAAAGTGTGCGGAACAAACGTCCAATTTCTTGCCACTTTCGCATCTTTGGGCCACTGGTGCAACTTGAATCCGTCCCTGTTCGTGTTGTTACACCCTCCGACAACACACCGACGAGGCATGATGTCTCCAAGGTACGGAAAACAGTCGAAAAAACGGAAAATAACAGAGCTGATTTGACTCGGTGTTTGAGAAAATGGCGGATTGCTTCCCGATGTGACGCCACGTTGTGACGTCATCGCTCCGAGAGCGAATAATAGAAAGGCGTTTAATTCGCCAAAATTCACCCATTTAGAGTTCGGAAATCGGTTAAAAAAATATATGGTCTTTTTTCTGCAACATCAAGGTGTATATTGACGCTTACATAGGTCTGGTGATAATGTTCCCCTTTAATAGTTAAAACAAATTTACATTATTGCAATCAGTTGATAAAACATTGTCCTTTACAGTTATAAAAGCTTTTTACAAAAATCTACTACTCTGCCTGCATGTCAGCAGACTGGAATAGATCCTGCTGAAATCCTATGTATTGAATGAATAGAGAATCGTTTTGAATCGGGAAAATATCGTTTTTGAATCGAGAATCGCGTTGAATCGAAAAAAATCGATTTATAATCGAATCGTGACCCCCAAGAATAGATATCGAATCGTGGGACACCCAAAGATTCGCAGCCCTATTGAGCAGATACAAATAAAGGTACATGTCTTTTCAAAAAGGGTAACAAACGTATTTAATTATGCTGTTGTGTTGCATGAATTAATCAAATTGAAAGTGCACATTCCCTGCTTGGCACTCAGCATCAAGGGTTGGAATTGGGGGTTGAATCACCAAAAATGATTCCCGGGCGCAGCCACCGCTGCTGCCCACTGCTCCCCTCACCTCCCAGGGGATGATAAAGGGTGATGGGTCAAATGCAGAGAATCATTTCGCCACACCTAGTGTGTGTGTGACTATCATGGGTACTTTAACTTTAATATTAGGACATTTAGCAAGAAAGATGAACAACCAACTGTTGTCATCCATGCATGGTTGGCATTAATAAGTCTGCTCATCGTTTCTAAACGTAGCAAGTTGTTAGTTACTGTCACTTCAGGTGGAGCTCAGTGTTTGTATGAGATTAAAAAGGCTGATTGCATCCTTTACACGGGTGTGTTCCAAGGATTATACCCCGCCCTTTTCTGGGTATTTTGAAAAGGCTACATCAAAATTAAATAATAGTTCAAAAATAGAAGTAGAATTTTTTTTAAATTTTTTTTTATAAATGTCTAATGATAATGTCAATGAGGGATTTTTAATCACTGCTATGTTGAAATTGTTACTAATATTGATACTGTTGTTGATAATCATCATTTTTGTTTCACTACTTTTAGTTTGTTCTGTGTCGTGTTTGTGTCTCCTCTCAATTGCTCTGTTTATTGCAGTTCTGAGTGTTGCTGGTTTTGGAATTGGATTGCATTATTATGGTATTGCTGTGTATTGTTTTGTTGGATTGATTAATAAAAAAAAGAAGTAGAATCATTTAAGTCCCATCTTAAAACTCATTTGTATACTCGAGCCTTTAAATAGACCCCCCTTTTAGACCATTTGATCTGCCGTTTCTTTTCTGCTCTACCCCCCTCTCCACGAAGGAGAGGGGGTGCACAGATTAGGTGACCACAGATCATATGCTAGCTGTCCAAAGTCGGGACCCAGGGTGGACCACTCATCTGTGCATCAGTTAGGGACGTCTCTGCGCTGCTGACCTGTCTCCACTCAAGATGGTCTCCTGCTGGCCCCACTATGGACTGGACTCTCACTATTATGTTGGATCTACTATGGACTGGACTCTCACTATTATGTTAGATCCACTATGGACTGGACTCTCACTATTATGTTGGATCCACTATGGACTGGACTCTCACAATTTTATGCTAGATGCACTCGACGTCCATCCCACATCTGCGGCCCCCTCCATGGTTTCTCATTGTAGCCCATTGGGTTGAGTTTTTTCTTGCCTCGATGTGGGATCTGAGCCGAGGATGTCATTGTGGTTTGTGCAGCCCTTTCAGACACTCGTGATTTAGGGTTGTATAAATAAACTTTGATTGAAAAATTGTGCCCACTCGGCATCCATTGCAGCTGGTCACAGGACACGTTGGGAAGACTATATCTCTCGGCTGGCTTGGGAACGCCTCAGGATCCCCCGGGAAGAGCTGGACGAAGTGGCTGGGGAGAGGGAAGTCTGGGCTTCCCTGCTTAGGCTGCTGCCCCCGTGACCCGACCATGGAGAAGCGGAAGAAGATAGATGGATGGAGGGATTCTTTAAAAAATATTTGGCTTTATGCAGACGGACTCAACGAGTTTTTGTCTCGATCATGCTCCAAAACTCAAGAAATACCTGATAAAAAACGAGTGTTATAATGTAATGTAATCATAAAATATAATAATAATGGAAGTTAATATTTAAAAAACATCTACTTTTATATCTCATTACTGTAGAATTGTACTGTAATTGGAAGATAAAAAATACTTTTATCCATCATAAATAAATAAACAAACAAAAAAAAGAATACATGGACTCATCTCTTTAAGCAAAAATTTTACTTAAGTAAATATTGAACGTCTTTAAGTGCATTTTTTTCCTAGCTGGACAATCTAGGTCGGGTTGTCTTTTTTTTTCATGACGACATTCTCGCTCGTTTGTCCGTGTTGATGGGCTCATTTTGCCCATTCGGGTTGAAGCTGAAACATTGCCACAGGGGGACATTTGGCTTTGTAATCATATTGTTTTCCTCGTCATTTTTGTTACTTTGCGGAACTTCCAAATAGCAAGTCGCATGAATCTTGTGTGTGTAAAGTAGCGGACCCACTCTCCGTCCACTGAGACAAAGATTGTGAAGGATTGAAAAAGACAGCTCACTGCGTTCAGTTAATTCTACTGTTAAGTTTAAAAATGTATCTTTTGATTGATTGACCTATTAACTATCGGCCCAGGCCTAGTCACCATTAAAACTTTTTCCAAAAGGCAAGTATAGTCTTTGTTATTAGTGTGCACAGTGCCTCCACTGCAGCGCACACAAACATGCTGTTTCCTTAAACACTTTTGATTGGTCAGTAGGCAAAGAACGTGAGGCTCAACAATTGGCGAAGATGTCTGTAACTCAAATGCCGGTGACAGCGGAGAAAAAAAAAAATACAATTTGCCACTTGAGGTTTCGTAATTGCACAATTTAAAACCCTCTATGTCGATTAATCTAAGCCCTACTGTGGAGACTAGGGGTGTAATGGTACACGAAAATTTCAGTTCGGTACGTACCTCGGTTTAGAGGTCACGGTTCGGTTCATTTTCGGTACAGTAAGAAAACAACAAAATATACATTTTTTGGTTATTTATTTACCAAATTTGCAAAATCTTCCACCAAAAATATTTTTCTTAGTGGAATATTTGATGTGAAGTAATCAGATCCTTGGATAGGTCAATAATTCATACTAACATTGATTTTGATTCAATATTATGTTTTGAGCAATGACAGTTTGAAAGAAAAAAAACTGCTTTGTTTTATTAGTCAACATTGCAACTTTTTCTAAATTACATTTAACCTTTAAGTTTTTTTATTTCACTTTTGTTATGTTTTTGTTTATTTTAATAGTATTTTTAGAATGTGCCGTGGGCCTTTAAAACATTAGCTGTGGGCCGCAAATGGCACACTTTTGACACCCCTGCTATAGATAATAAAAAATTAAATCTGATAAATCTATGGATAAAAAGCAGAGCCTGGCGACACATGCGCGTTTATCATAACTCTCTCGCTCTCTCTGTCTCTGCCCCTCCCTCACCAATGCTGCTGCACACCTTCACAATTTGTTTTGTTTTTAACCTTCTTAACACTGAACGTACATTGTTAATACACGCAACCATAACTCGAGGTGCCGGACATTTGAGGCGTTTGGGGGGCCCCGCGGTAGAGGACATGTGGTCAGGACCTGGCCCGGTTTCACCGGACATGTCCTCTTTTGCGGGCATGCTAGCTGCTAACGGGCTACAATAGACTGGCCGTGCGTCCTCTTTTCGCCGGGCGTGTCCTCTTTTGTGGAGCTGTCAGGGCGGAGTTTCTTGGGTGCCTCAAATGTCCGGCATTTTGAGTATTGTTTACACAACGTGCAGTACGCTACTTAATATGTCCGTGTGGAAACTCGTTCGGTACACCTCCGTACCGAAACGGTTCGATAAAATACCCGTACCGTTACACCCCTAGTGGAGACACATCGCAGATGTACTCCATGTGCAGTATCACTTCAAGAAGCGAAAACCTCCTTTCTTTACATCAAATAAATTCAAGATGTTCACAACCTTTTCTGGGTCTGGCCCACAGACCTTGAGTTTGATTTAATGCATCCGTCATTTATTTAAAACAGTTTTACTGGAAATGACACACAACCACTGTTTTTGTCTGTCAGGATGTCGTCTTCTGTATTCAGACCCCAATGGTGACTTTTTTTCCTCAGCTAAAAGACTAAAAAATGTTTTCTAGAGTCAGCACCCAGTGAGCAAACAAAACGTTTGCTGACTTGTTAGCTTCCTTTATCACAAACTATGGAAATTAAAGGCGGACAGGAAGTGTTTTTGGACCAGGAGCTAAACAATGCGTAAGAAGTTACTTTTATTGCAAATGTTGATCTGAAATTGGAAAAGACCTTTGCCAAGGCAGGCTGTATGCTCTAAGATAGGGGTGTCAAACGTACGGCCCGAGGGCCGGATCAGGCCCGCGAACAGGTTTTATCCGGCCCGCGGGATGAGTTTGCAAAGTATGATGCTACATATATACAAAGTAAACCACATGATGTTTGCACATCAGTCGAGGAAAATGAGCAAACTACATAAATAACATCCTGTAATTTGATTTTGATATGTATTTTTTTATCTTGATAGATTGAAAATGAACACCAATGAGTTGACTGATGAACATTATCACATAATGTATTCAGAAAAAAAAAAAAAATATATATATATATATATATATATATATATATATATATATATAAAAATATATATACACACACACATTTTTTTTTTTTTATTATTATTTTTTTTTACAATTACCTGTTGCGGTTAATAGTATATATTAGGGATGTCCGATAATGGCTTTTTGCCGATATCCGATATTCCAATATTGTCCAACTCTTTAATTACCGATACCGATATCAACCGATATATGCAGTCGTGGAATTAGCACATTATTATGCCTAATTTGGACAACCAGATATGGTGAAGATAAGGTACTTTTTAAAAAAAAATTATAAAATAAGATAAATAAATTAAAAACATTTTCTTGAGTAAAAAAGAAAGTAAAACAATATAAAAACAGTTACATAGAAACTAGTAATTAATGAAAATGAGTAAAATTAGCTGTTAAAGGTTAGTACTATTAGTGGACCAGCAGCACGCACAATCATGTGTGCTTATGGACTGTATCCCTTGCAGACTGTATTGATATATATTGATATATAATGTAGGAACCAGAATATTAACAACAGAAAGAAACAACCCTTTTGTGTGAATGAGTGTAAATGGGGGAGGGAGGTATTTTGGGTTGGTGCACTAATTGTAAATGTATATTGTGTTTTTTATGTTGATTTAATAATAATTTAAAAAAAACCTAAAAAAAAAAACGATACCGATAATAAAAAAAATACCGATAATTTCCGATATTACATTTTAACACATTTATCGGCCGATAATATCGGCAATCCGATATTATCAAACATCTCTAGTATATATACTTTATTTGTCGTTATTTATATTTTATTCAGAAAATATAAATAACGACAAATAACAAATACACTATTACACTATTAACTGTCAATACACTATTAACCGCAACAGGTAATTGTAAAAAAACAAAAAAAAACAACAACATTATGATTTGTACAATTTCAGAATGTGCGTGTCCTATTTTTAAACAAAGAAAACCATCTGAAGTCGTCTTTATTTTTAAGTTATCGTGCCGTGATTTTACCACGTGGTCCCCGATCTAAAATGAGTTTGACACCCCTGTTCTAAAGGAATTGGAAAATTATGCAAATGAGACTATGCCGTGCGTTAGCTACTTCGAGGACTGAATTGCTTCTTTCCTGACTGAGGAGTTGGCCCACATACACAAAGACAGACTCTACTGACATATTAGGTACTGACACAATGAGAATGTTCTGAATTTATAATTGGATATTTAAATACAGACAATAACAATAATTTTTCAAAAAAATCAAAACGTTTGCATCTTCAAAGTGCTTTAGTATGGCCATTTGTTTGCATGAATACATTTATGCATTTACAGCTTCTGAGATGTCGTAAAAGTATAAAGCACACTTGTAAACAATAGTAAGTCTTAATGAGATAAGGATGTTTGCCTGATTTCTTTCAGCAACAGTTAAAAACCAATCAAAACAAAGTTGGCTGTATTTTGTTTACTTCTTGATCTGATGCATTTAATAGATGAATAACATTCCAATTGATGGCTTGTTTTGCTGAAAACCCTCTAAAAACCAAATAATCCACGTTCAGTGGCTTTAAAAATAACAATGGCAAACAGTGACATCACTGTCCCACTGTCCCAATGGGTGCCGCCATTCACAAATGTACAAAAAAACTCATTTGTCTTATCATCATAGCCATTAAAATGGTTTGCAATATGTGACTGTTACAATAAAACTGTCATATTTTTAGTATAACACCAACTGGTGTTGTGTACTGTATGTTGTATTAGAAGTATGTTCCCTGCACACCTTGTAATGTGTATTGCTGTTCTTGGTGCGTCGTATGTACACGTATACCCTCATCCTCTGGGTCCAAATAATGTACAGTAAGATACAGAAGTATTTGGGGATTTTATCATTCTAATGACTGATAGCAAATAATCCAAATGATTTCATTCAAATATAAAAATTATGGTGTATATACAAATATTTAAATTTTCCAAATACTATTTATACCTTCAAAATGGACATATTAAACAGAAGTAATTAGATGTAAGATATCATATTTGGTGAAATTTGAAAGTCTGCACTACAATCCTATCCTGACATTATTTGAAATATTTGATTTCAAATCCATTCTGGAAGTGTACAAGTCAATCACTACCCAAATAGCTCTGGATTCAACTGGAAGTGTGACATCGCCTGGTTCATTGGCCCGTATGGTCCGGTCAGTGGCACTTTCACTGACACTCAGGACTTTAGGAAGACATGCCACTGACCAGACTCCTCAGTTGTTTGACAACAGTCTCTATCAGCTTCTGTTTGTCTCTGTCATTCTTCCTGAACTGGGAGAAAATGTTGTTCTTCTTATTGGTGTCCTTCATCCTTGAGAGAGCAAGATGCAGAAGCAGTTAATCAAGTGTGTAATGATCTTGGTATTACTGATTTCATGATTTGAGTAGCAAGTTTAGTTGGAGTCTGCAATGTAATCTGTCCTATTTACGAATTATTATACCTAATTTAACTTGAGGTATATAGAGTGGTGATAAATGAGACTAAACACAAGTGAAAAGTGGTTTACAATGCATGCTTAACACATCACTTTGTAACATATAGAAAGATAATTAAAAAGCTGAACCTACCCTCTGTATACTCTGCAGCACAACAATAAGAGAGAAAATATACAATATAAAAGATGATTTCATACACAAAGATTCTACAGATACTCGAGGGGATGGTGAGATTGTGAAAACTCACTTTTATATGTCTGAATAATAAAAGTAAACAAAAAAAACTATAGAATCAAAAGGTCATGTCAATGTGCGGTATCTCACAAAGATGGGTACACTCTTCATAGTTCAGCAACCATTTAATTATCTACCTCTATACCTTCTTTAGGGCCAATAGTAGAAAGGAAACTTGGATATACTGTAATTTAGAGTAGTTTGTGTGCAGCTTGTAAAGCAGTATAGATTTATAATCCCCAGAAGACAACACCGTTATTGTCTAAATCGTTTGCAACGTGTCACTATGCCTATGTCAATATTACAAAAGTAGCTTTTTGCACATTGTCTATGTTCTGTATTATGGCAATAAAATTATGAAAATTTGTTGTGGATTTCATTATTTATTTGTCAATGTATTACTTTTATATATTTTAATTTATACAATTGAAGTATTTCAAGTACTAGTTAGTAAAACTTGAATGTGTGGGTTTTTTCTTTTAATATGCATGTCTTCCACCTTTAGGTACCGGTTCAGGCACAGTTTAAGCACCGCTACCATTTTCAAAGTACCAATTTGGTAATAGTATCACTTCATTATCATTAAAATGTAAAAAATACCCACCTCTGTGCCTTGCAGTGAACATGTATTAATAATGAAGTGTGTTGATTATTTAATTTTTTTTTTTTTTAGTAATTGCTATACAAATAAAACACTGTTTTTCTTACCGTCCAGTCCTTTATTTTTGAACTCAATATGGATATTTACAATCCATAAAGGCAAAACTTGGAAATAGTTCCAGACAGCAGGCATACGACCGTAAATTCCGGACTAAAGCCGCTACTTTTTTTTTTACACTTTGAACCCTGTGGCTTATAAAATGGTGCGGCTAATTTATGGATTTTTCTCCAACAACAGCCACAATAAAAGAGTTAAAAACAAACAAACAATCAAATACACCTACAACATGTTTTGTTTGTGCTATGAGGCCATCTTATGGACGAGTTTGCTCACTGCAAGTGTCTTTCCATTTACAGGACGTTTTTTTCCTTCTATTGCAGTGCCGTGTTTGTCCTCCAGCCGTGCATAGTGTTTCGAATCGTATGGATTCTTCATTCATTACTCCAAGCAATGTTTGTAAGTGTAACAATATAACTAAAACAGTTTATACTTACTAAACTGTGCCATGTGTGATGTCTGTGGGAGTGTTTTTATGCATCGTTAGCATGAGCTAATATGCTAACCCGTTTACGAGTGTGTGTTAGTATTATTAACTTACAATGTCTTTATTTTTATATTGTTTCACTTTCACAAATTTTTCTGTAAATTCACCAAAACGTCACCATGGAGTTATTAAGTTTGTTGGGCTGATTGGAGAGCTAGCTTTCGCAGCTAAAGAGTCCATGACGATGACTTCTGTTTTGTTTGATCAACCGTTTTACTGCCATCTATACTTTATTTGATATTCTGATCAGTAGAAAAAACAATATCAGCCAGCCCATATTATCGAACATACCTACTGGTAATTTTAAAGTATAGAATCATTTGATTTTTATCATACCAGCCTTAGAGAAGATCTGCTTTATAAAATGTTTTTTGAAATGTAAGAGGTGTCCTCAATTTTGTGTCTGATGCACTCACTCACTTCTCAAGTAAAGCCAACGCTGTGGCTGGGTTCACTCTGAGGTACTTGGAGGTCGGCTGGCCATAGTCCGCAAGATATGTTGACCAGTCCCATACCATGAACAGGTCCAGGAGCTACAAGTCCCAAACATAGACACACAGACAAAACAGAACAGAACAGAACAAACTGTAAATAACAAACTTCTCCTAAAAGAACTATGAAAAAGGAAAATGGGACACTAGGTCGAGATAAAGTTACTAGTATGTGTAAATGTAAATGGCTTAAGTTTAAATTTATTTCAAAGACGTATAAAGTTTCAATATGATACATCGCATATTGTACATATTTTCACTTGTTTTTTTTCCTTACAACATGTCCGAAAAGGACTCGGAAGAAGCAAAGCTTAATCAATACTACCCTCTTTCTACTTCACAGAAATTACTAACACATATGTTGACTTCCTAGTTCTCAGTTTATACACAATTTACATCAATGATGCAATAAAACAGACACATTGTTTGTTACTATGTGCCCTGTGATTGTCTGGAAAACATGCAAAGCAAACCTATGACAGTTTGATGGTCAACATCAATGAGCACTGTCTGCTGCCTAACTCCACCCACCACGTGTAGTGAAAACTCCTCATTGTTTAATAAACAATTTGTAAAAGTGATACGATAAGTTACTTCTGACTCGTGGGCTTAGGAATGCCATCAAATTTTAGGGTGCTTCCTGTCGCCGAAAGGGGGCACAAAAATTAGCTGATTTATTCAAAGTTTTTATTTGAGATTTGTGTGTGTTTCAAAGACTCCTTCCAGAATCAGAATCAGAAGAGTTTTATTGCCATTGTTTGAGAACGGGTTCACAAACTAGGAATTTTACTTGGCGCAATCGTGCAACATAAAACACAGAATAAGAGAACTGAATATAACACTAAGGCACCGACATCTGTCTAGCATCTCTGATTCTGAGTTGGGATCATTTAAGTAGATTCTGTAGGAGGACTTCCTTAAAGTACAAACCCTGGAATTCTCCCAAAATAACAGGCTTCCTGTTCCGTTTCAGGGATCTTCACATAGTGGCCATGGACACCGCATTTCACAGTGATCAGTGAAACTGGTGGGAAGTATTTATTTATGATGTTTTAAAGGAGCGCTAGCAATTCTATTTGGGTTCTCAAAAGTGTATTTTGTTAGGTGTGTTTTGTTAATACTATTAATAATAATGGAGTGGATTATAACAATGTGGTGCCTTTCAAAATAGAAAAAGTGGTTGACTGTAAACTTCACAGTCCAATATATGCTTTTATGTCACCAAAAAGTCTCCAATAAGACAAAAAAGTTGCAAGATTTGTCGCTTATTGCTTTTTTTAAGATCACCACTCAGTTCATTTCCAGTAAACAAATAAAAACAATACAATTCTTGAATAAAAATAAATATGATACACTATATCATGATTTAGAAGGTTTCCATTTAGTGACGTGAAACAATGCACACAAGTACAGGTTGTTATGCCGTATTAATTTGTGGCATATTAAATATAAGCCTGGTTGTGTTGTGGCTAATAGAATATATGTCTTGTGTTTATTTACTGTTTTAGTCATTCCCAGCTGAATATCAGGTCCCACCCGCCTCTCACAGCATCTTCCCTATCTGAATCGCTCCCACTGCCCTCTAGTCCTTCACTCTCACTTTCCTCATCCACAAATCTTTCATCCTCGCTCAAATTAATGGGGAAATCGTCACTTTCTCGGTCCGAATCGCTCTTGCTGCTGGTGGCCATGATTGTAAACAATGTGCAGATGTGAGGAGCTCCACAACCTGTGACGTCACGCTACTCGTCTGCTACTTCCGGTACAGGCAAGGCTTTTTTATCAGTGACCAAAAGTTGCGAACTTTATCGTCGATGTTCTCTAATAAATCCTTTCAGCAAAAATATGGCAATATCGCGAAATGATCAAGTATGACACATAGAATAGACCTGCTATCCCTGTTTAAATAAGAAAATCGCATTTCAGTAGGCCTTTAACATTATTGCTAATCATGACTTCAGCTAAGTGTTAGCTAAGGTTCTGCGTGTGAGTGACATGAGTTGTGGCTCTTGGAAAAATGTGGTCACCGTGTGTTGTTGCTGCATGTTACTAAATTGATCGTGAGCGCATCGGCGGTGGTTTCTCTTCTTCACCACGCGCGGCGGCATTACAGTACATAACATCGCACATCCACACAAGCTGGTATCCGTTAGACACATACAGCTGACTTGGCCACACTTTAGAATGCATCTGTTCTTCAATATAGTAGTATATTGAAAATACAATGATGTGCATATTACCTTTTAAATCAGCTCCCACTTATATTCACGAAATGAAACCAACAGTCACACTTCATGTTCTGTTGTTGAATAAGGTTTAGAATTATGAGATAATGTCACATATCTCATGAACCCAACCAAAAGCTTAGTATTACCCATCCACAAAGTTTTGCATATCGGCTTACTTATGCAAACTAAACAATGCTACTCTGCTAGGGATGCAGGAAGACTTCACCCCACTGAGGGTACGATGAACGGGCTCATGTACTGTACAATCTTGAAGAAGATGAAGCTGAAACTTCAAGATGCCTCGTGACAGTCTCGAAACCAAAAGGTACTTCGAGATTATTTGAAGAAAGAGAATCACAAACAGTACTTAGTTCAGTCAATCAAAACCGATTCATTTATAACGGGTGTTTATTTTTGTGAATATATTCATATTCTGTATCCCTCTGGTAAAATAAACCTGCCATAACGGCGACGGGACGGCGTGGCGCAGTGGGAGAGTGGCCGTGCGCAACCCGAGGGTCCCTGGTTCAATCCCCACCTAGTACCAACCTCGTCATGTCCCTTGTGTCCTGAGCAAGACACTTCACCCTTGCTCCTGATGGGTGCTGGTTAGCGCCTTGCATGGCAGCTCCCTCCATCAGTGTGTGAATGTGTGTGTGAATGGGTAAATGTGGAAGTAGTGTCAAAGCGCTTTGAGTACCTTGAAGGTAGAAAAGCGCTATACAAGTACAACCCATTTATCATTTATTTATCATAAAAATGATGGACTGTTAATGCTTTTTTCAGGCTGTAAACCCCAAAACAAGGTCAGCAGGGGTTCAAATTATTATTTCCCCCACTGTATGAGCAAATGATTTAGAGAAACAAGAAGGAACTCGGAGGTTGGGAATTCTGCTTCTACATAAGTTTGAACGACATTTGAAATGACACCCCCCAATGACCCCTGGTTAACCTGGATTTCACCCCCCCAGCGTGCACCCACACACAGTGTATGCAAATGTCATTGGGTGAAACAGCTGGGTGTTTTGCTCACGTTGAAAGAGCAGTGAAAGAACAGCTTAGTGATAATAGCATTATTCAGCTGACTAAGTGAGGCTCTGCAACAATTGCTATTATTCTCACCTGGAGCTAAATGATGAGCCACAAGCACACGTGTAGAGGATGCCACATATTTACAGCAAAGCTCTCGGTAAGCTCCACATTCTGACAACAACTCCTTATGACTGATATATAACAACATGACCTTGTGGGAGAAATTGTAAATGTTTTAATATACCTGCAATAAAAAGTCGTAAAAACAGTGGTGTGAACAGAGTAAAGTTAAAGTTAAAGTACCAATGATTGTCACACACACACTATGTGTGGTGAAATTTGTCCTCTGCATTTGACCCATCCCCTTGATCACCCCCTGGGAGGTGAGGGGAGCAGTGGGCAGCAGCGGTGGCTGCACCCGGGAATCATTTTTGGTGATTTAACCCCCAATTCCAACCCTTGATGCTGAGTGCCAAGCAGGGAGGTAATGGCTCCCATTTTTATAGTCTTTGGTATGACTCGGCCGGGGATTGAACTCACAACCTACCGATCTCAGGGCGGACACTCTAACCACTAGGCCACTGAGTAGCTACGTCAGCCCGCACACAACGCCATGTACAGTAGACCCTTGGATAAGAACAACCTGGCATCGGCCATACCACTGTCGATGTGTTGCGGATAGGTCTTCCACCATGAATATGACCAAAATGACACGGACAAACAACGGGGTCGTGTGTCAAGATAAGATTCTGGAGTAGACCAGTCAGTTGCCATAACTTAATCCTATTGATAAGTATCTGTGAAGTGCAGCAGAATTATTCCTGAGAAGTAAGCAACTCTGGTGACCAATTACAAGAAAAATCTTACCTCTGCCTCTCAAGGGTATCGCCAGGCACCAAGTAGTAAATCATGCTACTGGCATAAACACTACTTCAAGGAATAGTAAAGGTTATTTTATTGAGCAGAAAATCTATATTAGGGTATATAGCTAAATAATACAACTCTGATCAACGATATTAACAGTTCACAGGTATAGGCATACAAAAAAACTCTTTAACATGCAGTATCTCCATATACTGTACATGTGGGCTTGTTTCTTTCAACATAATTCAAAAAAGAAAAAGTGTCAAAAAGCTATCTATTTCTTATCCAAAACAATAAGAAACATGCCCTATCAACCACTGTTTTTCAGCCAATACCATGAACCCTGCGACTAACATTCCCTCTTGTCAATTTGTCTGACAAGCAGCCCCAAAAGCAATGAGTTCAAAGTAATTTTGAGGGATTTTGTTGGGCAGGCTGAGTCATGAATTTGTAAACACTCTCTTGGATGAGATTGTGAGCATTAGGTTGATGTAGTTGCCAGCTGTCACTGAAGGCCAATGAATTTGTGTGCACCCTACAAAAGATCTGGAGTTGTCAAAACTAGCTCTAACTGGCAAAACACCTCTTTCTTGAAAAAGATGGGGTAAAGATTGAAAGAGTGGTATTGTGGATGGAAGTGTTTTCAAAGAATCCCTTTTGACAGAGGTCACCAAAAGGTACATTTAAGTTCAAATTGTAGTGGCAAGTTGTGATATAAACCCTTATCTGGATTGCTTTTAAAATACAATTACAACTTTGCAATTGATCCATTCAAGAGGAGTAAACACACATAGACCCACAAATAGACGATGGAGAAACAGACTCAAAAGACTAAGAAGAATGGGTTCACCTTGGTATATTTAAAAATTGATAACTATACAATACAACCGGTACAGGCCTCCAAAACCTTAGCTTACATTCTATTTTGATACACAGGTACGTATACTTGTAGAGCTATTAATTGTATCAATAAAGACAGTGTTGTATTAAAAAGTCAGCAAATAGAGTGACAGTTTTAGGATGACCGATGTATAACCTCAGCCTCAGCCGGGTGCTCAACATTTTTACCTTAGGCTAAGATTAACATGCGAGGTAAAGGACAAAAGGGTGCATTGGCACTTTTTGTATAATAAGCTCTATCAGAGGACACTATGCTGCAGTAGAGGACTAAACAGATTTAGTTAGGCCCACAGCTATTATGTATGACTGTAATGTAAAGAGGGGAGCCAATGGCTCAGAGTGTACAACTGCTTGTCCAATAACTGGATGGTTAAGGGAACCCCACTGCCTTCAGCCATCCTAGTCATGCTGCCTTTGTGTCCTTGGGCACTTGACCCACCTTGGTCAACAGTGTGTGACTATGGAGTGAATGACTAATGCATTAAACGTAAAGAGCTTTGGGTTGAGCACTATATACCGTATTTTTCGGACTATAAGTCGCAGTTTTTTTCATAGTTTGGCCGGGGGTGCGACTTATACTCAGGAGCGACTTATGTGTGAAATTATTAACATATTACCGTAAAATATAAAATAATATTATTTAGCTCATTCACGTAAGAGACTAGACGTTTCAGATTTCATCGGATTTAGCGATTAGGAGTGACAGATTGTTTGGTAAACGTATAGCATGTTTTATATGTTATAGTTATTTGAATGACTCTTACCATAACATGTTACGTTAACATACCAGGCACGTTCTCAGTTGGTTATTTATGCGTCATATAACGTACACTTATTCAGCCTGTTGTTCACTATTCTTTATTTATTTTAAATTGCCTTTCAAATGTCTATTCTTGGTGTTGGGTTTTATCAAATACATTTCCCCAAAAAATGCGACTTATATATATTTTTTTCCTTCTTTATTATGCATTTTCGGCAGGTGCGACTTATACTCCGGTGTGACTTATACTCCGAAAAATACGGTAACTACAATCTGTAAATTGGCCCTAGTGTGTGAATGTGAGTGTGAATGTTGTCTGTCTATCTGAGTTGGCCCTGTGATGAGGTGGCGACTTGTCCAGGGTGTACCCCGCCTTCCGCCCGAATGCAGCTGAGATAGGCTCCAGCACCCCCCGCGACCCCAACAGGGACAAGCGGTAGAAAATTGGATGGATGGATGGATGTTTATTATTATTATTATTATTATTATTAGCAGCAGCATAGAATCAAACATTTATCTGGTCTTTAATGTGTGTTTTAGTTTTGAGATTTTTGGAGGAATAATGTAATTTGAGATACAATTTTAATTATATATATATATATATATATATATATATATATATATATATATATATATATATATATATATATATATATATATATATATATATAAATATATATATATATATATACATTAAAAAATAAGGATTTTCCACAGTATATTCACTCTGGCCCTGAGAGGTTGTGACCTGGACTGAATGAACAGCCAAGCCTCCACCCCAGGCCTAGATTAACAGGTCAACCCAGATAGAAGTTAATGAGACCCAGCAACACTTTACATACCACTAGTGTTTACAAAAAAAGCAAGCCGGAGAGATGATGTCTGTAAGTGGGGGAATCAGTGTTTTCTTGAGCAGGTGAAAGCTAGGCCAGGGAAAAGTTGAAAAGGTCATAAAAAAGCAATACACTGAAGAAGGGTCCCAAAAAGCTAACCAAACTAGAATAAAGCCAGAAAATACAATAAATCTGCCGAAGTGAATATATAATTCATTCACAAATTATTTATATATATAAATATATATATAATCACTTTAGTTACCCATCATTATATATAATGATGTAATGATGGGTAACTAAAGTGATATGTGTAGTATGCAAGATAAATACAACAAAAAAACACAAATGCCTTTTACTTGGGGTGCTATGTGATCTCGCAAGATCAAAATGTGACGATATTTCTCGTTGAAGAGAAAAGCTGTCTCGCGTGTAACAGGACAGCCGCCTCTCAAGCAGCCGCCAGTGACCGATAGCCCAAAAGACCAAACCACACTGCTGGGACTGATGATGCATGCAACATGGAAGAGGTCGTGCATGAGGCAGGGCCAGAACCGCACACTAAGTGCTCTGTGCATAAAAAAACCTGGCGTCGACAAGTCCCCGCGCCACCCGCTCAAGCGGTCCAACAGTCTAACAGCAACCGCGGTGTTCATTTCCAGGCAAATGCTGTCACAATTGCCAACACACAAGTCAATCATGGACATCAAGACGGAATGGAAAAGCATTTTGGATAGGCTGGCTTGTTACCTCAAACATCCATCGTGACTCGTGATAGTGCTAAGAATAAGCCTAAATCTGGAGACCCTCTCTGTGGTGTAACTCTTCTGTTTGATCACACTTTTCCTTTCAGTGAAATATGTACAGGGATAAAATCAATCACACGGTTCAAACTGTTACTGTTGTTCTTTGCATTGTTGTATTTTCCTAAAAAAATTGCTGTAAACAAGAAGGGTTCAAAGTTTGGCCCGCAGGCCGCGTCTTAATTTTTATTGACCAGGGACATAACATAAAAATGAAATTCATTTATTATTAATGAGTTAGACTTCTATATATTACACTAATTTGCTTCAGGACAGCACGGTAGAAAAGGCTTAGTTCATGTGCCTCACAATAAGAAGGTCCTGGGTTTGATCCCCGGGCTCAGAGTCTTTCTGTGAAGAGTTTGCATGTTCTCCCCGGGTTCACCTGCTTCCTCCCACCTTTAAAGACATGCACCGAGGGATAGGATGATTGGCAACACTAAATTGGCCCTCGTGCTTGAATGTGAATGTGAATGTTGTCTGTCTGCGATGAGGTGGTGACTTGTCCAGGGTGTACCCCGCCTTACGCCCGAATG
Organism: Nerophis lumbriciformis; assembly: GCF_033978685.3. NCBI lineage: Eukaryota > Metazoa > Chordata > Actinopteri > Syngnathiformes > Syngnathidae > Nerophis > Nerophis lumbriciformis. The sequence continues at coordinate 18,979,141 of NC_084558.2, read as the reverse complement.
CAGCTGAGATAGGCTCCAGTCACCCCCGCGACCCCGAGCGGGACAAGCAGTAGAAAATTGATGGACTAATTTGCTTCATTGCATCTAAAGTAAAGCTTAAATAGCTTGTAATGCAGTACTATTTTTACCCATCTGTATTGCACAAAATGAATGTTAAGTGGTTCTGTTCTTTATTTAAGAATTGTATTTATTGGAGAATTAGCTGCCATAAAAATATTTTAGCTCAAAAGTTAAGCTGTTTTATTTTGCATTTTGTTCTTTTATTGCACTAAATATAAAACAAACCAATAAATTAAACCTTATTACCGAGTTGCGTACTGAACTGTGATGATGCCATACTGTTACACCCCTAGAATACATGCAAGAGCAGTGAGTTTCCAATTGAATAGACTTCCTTACGATAACAACAAACCAAATCAGATTAGGATGTTTACATGCTTTAAAAAAAAAAAATGGTTTGAATTGATTTAATGCAATAGTTAAGTTTTCTTTGCAGTGCATGTAAACATACTAAGAGAAGGACACCTTACCTGTCTTAAGTCGATAAAAGCCAATTGGAGTGTGTCTCCTTGGAAACCTGGGACCGGCTCTGAGCTGGCAAACACTGAGAAAAACAAACAAACATTAAAAATAACCATACCATTACCCTATCATATCATATCATATCATCATCTTCACCATCATAAGACTGTTACTATTTCAATTGAACAAAGACTTTGTTGTCTATTCATGGATCACACGCTTGTTGTACATTTTGCAATTCAGCTCCTTGTACATGAACAAAAAGTTGTCCAAAAAGTAGTGAAATATTGAACACGTAATTCAAAAATTAAAACATTAAGTTCAACTGTAGAGTTTCAGGTTCGTCCTGAAATTTCGACCCAAAATAAATATCCTAGACCAGTGGTCCCCAACCACTGGGCCGCGGCCCGTTACCGGTCCGCAGAAAAATTGAATAAATAAATACATATATTTTTTTGTATTTATTAAATCAACATAAAAAACACAATATATACATTATATATCAATACAGTCTGCAGGGATACAGTCTGTAAGCACACATGATTGTATTTCTTTATGAAAAAAAAAAATGAAACAATCCCCCCCCGGTCTGTGGGACAAATTTTCAAGCGTTGACCGGTCCGCAGCTACAAAAAGGTTGGGGACCACTGTCCTAGACGTTTTGTGAGTTGTCTATGTACTGAGTAGGTACACCTCAACAAAAAAACACACAAAAAAAACAAAAACTCATGAGTTCACTCAACAGAACAGCAACAGTGCAAAAATATCACCCATTTTAAAAATAATTTTGTTTATGAATACATCTCCTTTGTGACGGGCGCATGTCTGTGCGTGTGTAATAGACGCCAGTCAACTTCACGTAAAGGGCTGGCGATCCGGGACACCGCCTGTGTTTTAGCTCAACAGTAGTACACTGGTCTCTCAAGCAGGCGATGTGGGTTCAAGTATTGCACGTAGCAATATGAAAAAGAGAGAGTACATAATCGCTAGATGAAGCTGACAGCTATGAACACCAATTATTGCATTCTGCCGTCATGCTATGTTATGCTTTAAGGTGCGAGCATATACATTTGAGTTATTGGTTGCTGTTTTTTTTCCCCCAAACCTTGCCCGTGCAAAGGAGATGATTGGTAACTAAAATGATAGCGGACGACACCCACCGAATCGGAGAAACAAACCATTAAAAACATGTCCTCCTTTGTAGCAGCCCACTGCTCAGAAGCCAGCCTTTGCTCTATGCAGCCAAAAATGTCCAAATGACAAGACATTTATCCATAAAAATGTGGAGAAGTTGCTAATGGTCTGTTTGACGTGTTTCAATTCGTTAAGTCTTCTGATTCTACAAACTGGACGATCGAGCATTACCCTTCGTACATAAAAATATTATTCAGTATATGGCCAAAGCATATCACTTGCTGACAACTCTGACCTTCCGGTCCGTCACTTACAATAAGAATTCCTATTGTTACACGGCAGAGAAGAAGCTCGTAAGAAACACCTGCAGAAGTCTGCTCCCCAAGGTAAATGCTAAGAAAAACATTGCATTGTTTCATAAAACGACTTTAGTTGTTTGTAGTACATAGCATTTTATTGCTTTTTAAAACAATATTTAAATGGTAAATGGTCAGTAATTATATAGCGCTTTACTTTACTTGAAACGATACCCAAAGCACTTTATATTATACAAAACCCAAAACCAGTGAAGTTGGCACGTTGTGTAAATTTTAAATAAAAACAGAATACAATGATTCGCAAATCCTTTTTAACATACACTGCAAAGACAAGATAACTTTCGAACTGGTAAACTTTGTTATTTTTTGCAAATATTAGCTCATTTGGAATTTGATGCCTGCAACATGTTTCAAAAAAGCTGGCACACGTGGCAAAAAAGAAAGTTGAGGAATGCTCACCAAACACTTATTTAAAACATCCCACAGGTGAACAAGCTAATTGGGAACAGGTGGGTGCCATGATTATGTATAAAAGCAGCTTCCATGAAATGTAAAGTCATTCACAAACAAGGATGGGGCGAGGGTCATGAACAAATGCATGCGCATATTGTCGAACAGTTTAAGAACAACATTTATCTACGGAATTTAGGGATTTTACTATTTACGGTCCGTAATATCGTCAAAAGGTTCAGAGAATCTGGAGAAATCACTGCGCATTGAATGCCCGTGACCCTCTATCCCTCAGGCAGTACTGCATCAAAAACCGACATCCGTGTTTAAAGGATATCACCTACATGGGCTCAGGAACACTCCAGAAAACCACTGTCAGTAACTACAGTTTGTCGCTACATCTGTAAGTACAAGTTAAAACTCTACTATGCAAAGCAAAAGCCAATTATCAACAACACCCAGAAACGCCGCCGGCTTCGTTGGGATGGACTGATGCAAAGTGGAAAAGTGTTCTGTGGTCTGACGAGTCCACATTTCAAATTGTTTTTGGAAACTGTGGACGTTGTGTCCTCCGGACCAAAGAGGAAAAGAACCATCCGGACTGTTATAGGCGCAAAATTCAAAAGCCAGCATCTGTGATGGTATTGTTGTGTATTAGTGCACAAGGCATGGGTAACTTACACATCTGTGAAGGCACCATCAATGCTATAAAATACACACAGGTTTTGGAGCAACATATGTGCCATCCAAGCAACGTCTTTTTCAGGAACGCCCCTGCTTATTTCAGCAAGACAATGCCAAACCACATTCTGCACGTGTTACAACAGTGTGGCTTTGTGGCAAATGAGTGCGGGTACTAGACTGGCCTGCCGGTAGTCCACACCTGTCTCCCATTGAAAATATGTGACGCATTATGAAGCGTAAAATACGACAAAGGAGACCCCGGACTGTTGAACAACTTAAGCTGTACATCAAGCAAGAATGGGAAAGAATTCTACCTGAAACATTTCAGAAATTGGTCTCCTCAGTTCCCAAATGTTTACTGAGTGTTGTTAAAAGGAAAGGCTATGTAACACAGTGGTAAAAATGCCCCTGTGCCAACTTTTTTGTAATGTGTTGCTGCCATTAAATTCTAAGTTAATGATTATTTGCAAAAAAATATATAAGTTTCTTAGTTTGAACATTAAATATCTCGTCTTTGCAGTCTATTCAATTGAATAAAAGTTGAAAAGATTCATTGTCAATCATTGTATTCTGTTTTTATTTATAATTTACACAACATGCCAACTTCACTGGTTTTGGGTTTGTACATCACATTCACCCGTTCACACACACATTCACACACTGATGGCGGATGCTGCAATGCAAGACGCTAACCATGACCCAACGAGATTAAGGTGGGTGAAGTGTCTTGCCCAAGGACAACGACTGTGACGAGGATGGCAGAAGCTGGATACGAACCAGGAAACCTCAAGTTGCTGGCACAGCCGCTCAACCATCTCAGCCACGCCTCCTTTTATCATGTAGAACAGGGGTGTCCAAACATTTTGACTAGGGGTCCGCACTGGCCGACTGCATGTAAAGTAACAATATATATAATATACAATACACACGTATGTGTATAAATAATGGCTGTCAGACGATTAAAATATTTATTGCAATAATCGCAGATAGATATAATTTTTCGTCATTAATAAGTGTACCCTAGCCAGATCATTTTTAAAGTTTTTAATACCATGACTGGACAATTCATTTTCTTTATGAAATGTTTTTTTAAACATTATGCTTTTTGAAATCGCTCAACACGAAAAAGGATATGAACCCATTTTTAAAGAGAATCAAAAAAATACTTGCAGTGTGTTGGTGTCTTGCCAGATTTTCTATTTTTTAGGAATACAACATTTGTATTCCTGCTTTAGGAGCACTTACAATTAGAGGAGAGGGGCTACACTTCCATGTTAAGATAGCAGTTTCACGCATTAATAACGCAAAATGTGAATGGTTACGATCATGCTTTGATTGTCAAAGATGTAAGGTGATATTTTTTTCTACATGATTAAATGTTTATGATATTCTGTACTTTACATATTGTACAAGTTAGTAAGTTGTAGAAGTAGTTTATTTTGGACATGTTAGAAACAAAGCAAAATAAAAAAATAATGGGAAAAAAGGAAATTATATTGATAATATTACAGTAATGTACAGAAATATAAACACATTTCACAATGAAAAAAACATAAAAAATGAAAACAATACATACTGTATGTCTTTTTTCATATCCAAAAAGGAGTGGGAAGAAGTGACTAATTAATTACTTAATTACTCTGACCTCTTTTTTAAATAAATAAATAACTAGCTTTCCTATCATCATTATTATTATATACAATTATAAATTTAGCGGTCTTAATAAAATATATTATCAATAATCTTTTACCCACATTACTCACTTTACTATTTTTTTTGCTTTATATGTAATTTGTACTGTTTGTAGTTCCACACAAACTTTAAATTTCAATACTTTTAAAAGTATGAAACATGTATTTGTATATCCTGCCTTATAAATGACCCTTATGGCTTTCTTCTGCACGGTGATGAGTGGATATGGTGTGCTTATGTAATTATTGCCCAAAATTTCTGCACTGCAGGGCAAGTTAATGGAATTAATTTCTCTGCATGACAATGGTTTAACCTTATCTACCTATTTATTAATTAAAATGTAATATTCAGCCTGTTAAACGTTCTGTAATTGCGGACTCTTAATCAGAACAGGTTATAAAAGAATATACCATAGTGATGGTAATATTGTGTAGCAAACGGTAATTACCAGCTGTGGGCTGCAGAGTCATGCCTGCAATATTAAACCTAGTCTCAGTGGTAGCGAAGAAGAAGACGAGAATGTTCAAAGAGTCTTGACGGTAGGATGGTGTTCTTGGGATTAAAGGCCTCACCTTTTCTCCTCCAAACATATTGCTGGGTATTGTAGCCAAACAGCTCAATTTATGTTTGATCTGACCTTTCCTCCAGAAGGTCTTATCTTTGTCCATGTGATGTCAGATGAAACAAAAATTGAGCTGTTTGGCCACAATACCCAGCAATATATTTGGGGGGGAAAAGGTGAGGCCTATAATCTCAGGAACACCATACCTACCGTCAAGCATGGTGGTGGTAGTATTATGCTGCCAATGTAACTTGTGCTTTACAGAGAGTAAATGGGACAATGAAAAAGGAGGATTACCTACAAATTCTTCAGGACAACCTAAAATCATCAACCCGGATATTGGGTCTTGGGCGCAGTTGGGTGTTCTATCAGGACAATGACCCCAAACACATGTCAAAAGTGGTAAAGGAATGGCTAAATCAGGCTATAATTAAACTTTTAGAATGGCCTTCCCAAAGTCCTGATTTAAATGTGTGGACAATGCTGAAGAAACAAGTCCATGTCAGAAAACAAAGACATTTAGCTGAACTGCACCAATTTAGTCAAAAATTCAACCAGTAGCTTGCCAGAAGCTTGGATGGCTACCAAAAGCGCCTTATTGCAGTGAAACTTGCCAAGGGACATGTAAGCAAATATTAACATTGCTGTATGTATACTTTTGACCCAGCAGATTTGGTCACATTTTCAGTAGACCCATAATAAATTCATAAAAGAACCAAACTTCCTGAATGTTTTTTGTGACCAACAAGTATGTGCTTCAATCACTCTATCACAAAAAAATAAGAGTTGTAGAAATTATTGGAAACTCAAGACAGCCATGACATTATGTTCTTTACAAGTGTATGTAAACTTTTGACCAAGACTGTATAAACTGTACATTTCTTTTTACTCACATTCACATTGAATGACATCTAAGTTGAATTGCTGGATGGCCCCCATGCTGATCTGTTTCAGTTCGGTGTCCAGCAGCATCTGCATTAGTGATGTGGACAGATGCTTACAGGCTGACATACAAGCTGTCTGGGCCACTTTACCCTGCAGAGACAACAGTGGAAGGGAGAGAGAAGACCAAGCAGTGACAGAAAAAATAAGGATTGTGTAAGACAAGTGGACATGTGGTTTGGAGGGACAGTAAATTAGGACAGAAGGGCAGGATGAAAGTCCGTATGACGTCAAAGAGGTGAACATGAATAGCGAGAATAAATGACGTAGCATATTATTATGTTAGGAATTGGGATAGTTGCATGAAATAAAGGGAGTGAGGGTAAAAATTAAAAATAAATTAAAAGAAGAAAGAAACCATTGGTAAGAAGGGTCAATAGGTAAAGACAAAGAATAGAGAGAGACAGAAAAAAGGCAAAAGATGATTAAGAATTGTGACAATTGTCAATGATGCAAGTATTTTAAAACTTTCAAGAGATTAAAACATTTTACTGTCACATGCTCAGTAGGGAAACATGTTTCCCTATCAATAAAATTATTGAATGAATGCCAAACATAAGTCTAAGGATAACAATAAGTAAAACATTTATACAAAATAATACACAAATAAAAAGGCAATTTAAAGCAGAATGCTACAAAACAGTAGAATACAAACTGCAAAATATAACCACGCAGATAAATGCAACTGCAATGCAAATAAACAACTGCAAATGCTCTAACTGTAGCTGGACCACAGAGGATGGGTATTTAATTGGAAGAAGGCAATTACTGAAGAGAGGATAATATTTCAAAACGTACATGCATTGATTAACAATTTTAACTTTGATAATGATTTGCCTTGATATGACTGCTCGCTGTTGCCGCAAAAAAAGCTAAATATTATCTTTCTATCTGTGTGCTTTTAATTGTTTTACAGCTTTCTCTATTCCTTCCCAAACATATTAAGTAGTCTTATCAAACTTGCAAACCACGTGCTCTCTATCTCACCGCCCCTTTCTCAGCTAGCTAGCTGCTAAGCTAACAAAGCTAAGCGCGGCGAAGGTGGCTACGTGCTAGGGAATCTGCTGCCACACGTTGCGGCCACTTCTCCAAAGACAGCAAGAACTCGACTTCAGTATGGCTCCCTGCTCTTCGTGCACAGTTCTCATGGATAGGTTGGCCCTACTAGAGGACCGTGTCCGCCAACTAGAGCAGAGTAATCTCGTAACTTTAGACGCTGCGGACACATTTGCTAGAGTTAGCTGTAGCGAGCTGACTAGCCAAGCTTGTAGCATCCCTAAGCGACCTACAAGCCACAGTGAACCGGTTGAGACGCATAATAGATTTAGCCCTTTAGCTAGTCCTACACCCCAGTCTAAAGGGCACCACACCTTAGTCATAGGGGACCCCATTACCCGAAACATACAGCTTAGCAAATCAGTCATAATTAAGTGTATTCCCGGGGCCAGAGCACCTGACATTGAAGCTAATCTTAGGAAGCTAACTCGCAACAGGCCTAGTAAACACATACGACAGGCTAATCGCACCACTAGCTACTCAAACATAGTTGTACACGTTGGCTCCAATGACACTAGGATGAGACAGTCAGAAATAACCCAGAGGAACATAGCTAGGACTTGTAAAAAAAGATGTCCAGGCATCGAGTACATGTCTCTGGCCCCCTGCCTGCAAGAGGCAATGATGAGAGGTTTAGCAGATTAGTCTCGCTTAACAAGTAACTGGCTAGTTTTTGTAGATAACAGGGACTACCGTTTATTGATAATTGGGGCAAACCGGGCCTGCTGATGAGGGCGCCATGACTCCACCTAGGAACATAGATTACTGGCTGAGTCACACTTGACTAATTACACAAGAGCAAGCTCGGACACAGGCAATTACAGTGTCTGTTAGTCCGGGTGAAGAGTCAGGTCAGCTGGAACTAACCAGCGCCAGGCTGGAAAATTCCTGCACACATAGCATTTCTCGTAGAATAATACACAATAATACAGTTTTTTCTGTAGTCACTGTGCCAGTGGGGAGTGATTGTGACTGTGCCCCACATCTGCGGTCCCCTCCAAGGTTTCTCATTACGCTCATTGGATTTAGTTTTTTCTTGCCCTGATGTGAAAACTGAGCCGAGGATGTTGTCGTGGCTTGTGCAGCCCTTTGAGACACTTGTGATTAAGGGCAATATAAATAAACTTTGATTGATTGATTGTGTGAGAAAATGGAAATGATATTGTAGCCCTCTATGACCACAAATACATGTACTTGCACAACACAGCAGAAACAAAACCACTGTTGTAATACCAATAAGGATTATACTGTAATTGAGATGTAATAATGTTACAGCTAACCAACATTTTAAAGCACTCGCAGAAGTAGCTATGGCTGCTGGATGCTAACCAGCCATCATGATACGCGAACGCAGCTACTGCAATCTTGTGGAGTTACTCAAAAATGGCGTTGCCTACAACCACAGTTGTTACTGGTAAAAAAAAAATGTCTCACTTGGTCGTAATAAGAACAGCAGTTATTTATTTTCTTGGTAGATGAAGCACCCAGCAGAGACTGTGGTTGATTGAATAGAGGCGTTCATTGGATAATTTACAGTATGTGATTAATAGGAATGTTGCAAAACATTCCACGCATACATATTCCTTTAAGGTGGTGAAACTCATTTGTGTATCAGGTTGCAGAGTGAGTGAAGGAGACAATCAGGATTTTAATGGGAGCCAGCTCGGCAAGGCAAGAGGGGGATTACAGTTTGTGTCGTAGAGATTGACTAGATGGTTGAGGAATGCATTTTGGCTGAGAGAAGCGTCAAAGATGACATTAAAGCGTGTGGTGGAGTAAGAGAATTGTTCGATATCCTGCCCACCTTCCCCTGTTGAAAGCCATGGACATATTATCATCTGATGGCAGGAAGCCGAATTACCAAGTGAACGCAGACCAATTGCCTGGATTCGCAGTATAAAAGAGGTCTTCTATCTATGTAATATTTATTGAACTTACATTACTTTAAAAATGTCTCTGCTTAATCCAAGAGTAGCCAGTACATCGGTGGGATTTCCCCTCCCTTTCCCTGGCCAACACTCACGCTGAGTACTCGAGCCAAAGTTCATTGGTTGTCCCATAACTTTTTCTTTAGCTGTTTAACTGCCAGTTCTCTGATTTTGTGAATTTTTCTTCTTTTTGGACTCATTCTGAATATTTATTTTGTGCAAAGTTACTGTTGTGATTAATTTTCACGAGGACACTAACCAATTGAACGAAATAAATGACACGTCATTTGTAGAAACACAAATGTGCCCGGTAAGCGGGCTTACTGTGGGTTTGACTGCTGGATTAGTTTGCCATTTTGTTTTTATCAAGAATTGTATCAGTTATTGTTATAAAATCTGTATGGCGGTCGCATTACTTTCTCTCATAATAGTCAGACGTACCGTGGCCCAGACATGGCACGATTGGCCTAGTGTGAGTATGCCCCAAATCACCCTGCATATGCACTGACACCCAATGCGAACGTGTTGTAAATTCATTGAAATTCTTATTCTCGTCAATAATTAACGGTAACAGCCACTTTGCAAAACATAAATAAAGAGAACCCTAAATAGCCCACAAAGTCAAAGCACACAAGCACAAGTACAGGTGCACAACATAATGTGTAGTAGGGTTGTACAATATACCGGTACTAGTAAAGTACCACGATACTAATGAATCATAACCGGTACTATACCATCTCTGAAAAGTAACGGTTCCCCTTTTTTTTTTTAATTAAAGGGAATGATGACGCGCTGTGGTCAATGTTGTGACATTGACGGTTTTACGAGCAGAGGAGCATGTTCGGCAGCGCATAATCACGGAGTACTTACAAGCAGACACAGTGTGTAGACAGAAAAGGGAGAATGGACGCATTTTGGCTTAAAAACTAACAATAAAGGTGAAGCTATAACACTAAAACACAGCTCTACAAGAGGTGTTTTAAACCTGGCTCACTAGCTAGCGAGCGGCTTATGTCCATCCGCAGTCTGCAGTGTTTTAGCTACTTCTAAATCACTAATCCTCGCTTCCATGGCAACACATAAAGTATGTTTCTTACAAGTACCATCCCTGCAGGACTAGGAATAGCTAAACATGCTTCACTACACACCGTAGGAGGATACAACAGCTCACTGGCATCACCGCAAATTGCGCTTCTCAATGTAAACAAGACCATGGGTGGATCAACACCTGACACTGTAATGATACCAAGTACAAGAGCGTATCTAGTCGATACTACAATGATTACATCTATATTTTTTCCTTTTTAAAAAAAATTAATATCATGTTTCTAAACTCAGGAAATATGTCCCTGGACCCATGGGAACTTTAAATATGACCAATGTATGATCCTGTAACCACTTGGTATCAGATTGATACCCAAACTTGTGGTATCATCCAAAAGTAATGTAAAGCATTCAAACAACAGAAGAGTAAGTGTTTATAACATTTTAGCAGAAGTGCAGATAGAACATGATAAACAGAATGTAAGCAAATATTAACAGTAAATGAACAAGTAGATATATAATAAATTTTCTACTGCTTGTCCATCACAATTTTGACACAATAAATGAATAAGAAATGAGACAATATGTTACTACATACGTCAGCAACCAAATTAGGAGCCTTTGTTTGCTTACTACTAAAAGACAAATTAAAATAGAATAGAATAGAATATATCTTTATTGTCATTGTACATTGTACAACAAAATTGTAAGCAAAACTAATTTGATAATAGATTAAAATTGTCTAGTATGTTCACCATTTTATTGAAGGACAAAATTGTTCTTCGATTGCAATAAGAAACATGTATATTGGACAGTAAGATTGTTGGTTAAAATAAAGCCAATAATGCCTTTTTTTTGTGATCCCTTTTATTTAGAAAAGTATCTAAATACATTTTACCAAAATATTGGTATCGGGACAACCCTGATGTGTAGCTTAGTTAATGTGATTGTTCCATCGATCAATTAAAAATAACTGCCACATTTTACAATATCAACAAACAGAACAAAAAATTGTTTTGTACTATGAAGAATGTCAAACTGAAGCAAAGACGACTGCAGTGCAATGCTTGTGCAAAACAGTGGGGCACAAGGAAGGGAGGCTGCACACTTGGGCTGCATGATTTAAAAAAAAAAAAACCTAATTGCGATTTTTCTCACCAAACTTGTGATTGGATTTGTGATTTTTATATTTTATACATATAAATGCATAAACGTACGAATGAAGAAGTCTAATATTACTTTTAGACTGTCAATCAACATATTCTTGTCTCAAGGTGCCACACAGAACAATATGCAAAATGTTCGGTCAAAAATAATTGGCTATATGCAGACAGACTTAGACCTTTTGTCTACATCATGCTCCTAAACTGAAATAAATAATCAATAAAAACTATACACTGTTTATAATCTAATGTAATCATAATATACATTAATAATGCAAGTAACCATTTAAAAGACTATTAACTTTTATTTTTTTAAACTGTATAATTGTTTACCATTGTATTGTAATTGGAAGGTAAATACCTTTGTTAGCCTAAATAAATTAACAATCAAAAATAAAATGGGCTCACTTCTGAAAGCAACAATTTAACTTAAATACAAATATTGTTGATTGTGTTGATGGGCTCATATTGCCCATCCAATTTGAAGCTGAACTATTTCCACAACAGGACATTTGGCTTTGTAATCATGTTTCCTCTTAATTTGTCTTACTTTGCAGTGAGTCGCAAGAAGGGAGGCTGTCTGTACATGCTTCCTGTGTGTAAAGCTGGTTCCTGCAAAGAGGGCTCATTGGATTCAGGTAATCCTACTGTTAAATGAAGGCGCACAAGTGCTGAGAGCGATGCATAGACTGCGACATATTTCTCCCTGTTTGAAATAAGAGATAAACACTTCTGTTTGGCAAACACGTCTGTCACTCAAATGGCTATGACAGCGGAGAGAAAAATCACTCCGTCTCTAACGGTTACGTTATCGCACTAATTAAAACCTCAATGTCAATTTGATGTCCAATAATCATGCAATCATGCAAAAGGCTGCAGTGTAAAGTTAAACACCAGTGGATTAAGTTTTGCAAAACATGCATTGCAAAGCCTCAAACTAACAAGCAGTGAGCATTGAAATGTTTGAAAGCATTTTTGAAGATAAACATATGACAAATGATTTGTGAAGGATCATTGATATTTTGCAAAATGCAGTCGCACGTCTCGCCTATTAAAAGCATATTATTAGTTATTTAAACAAAGTTAAAACTATTATTTAGTTTTATAATATTTTAATCATACACACCTACATGTATATATTACACATTGAATGAAAAATATTTTATAGTAGCTTTGGGTAGCTCCTAGTGAATGGTTGGTGAGTGACAACACTATTGCAAGATTTTACTGAGATGGAACACACTATTATGAGGGCAACATACACTTTTATGTTGCAGGTTGCAACACGTGCAAAAAGAAACCAATTATTTTCACTATCCAAACACAAACACGCCTTTATTCTCTCTACGGTTTGTGAGAGGGCAGTTCAGTGCAACAGCCAGACATGGTACTCACCGACATTGATGGATGTTCATTGTTGTTATTCTGAGCAGACCCCAAACCAAACCAAAACGGACGAGGAGTGGGGAAAAGGGAAAGAAATGTGGCAAGAATAAATGGACAGGAGGAGGTAAATTTTAAGTAGCGACCGCATGCTTAAAAGAATGCAGATTATGAGGGAAAAAAAGCAGGAGGGAAAACAATCATAGTGCTGTTCATTAATAGAGATGTTATTGTGGAAGCAGGGGATATTTTCTTAAATAATACAAAAACCACAAACAAAACTAGGCACAAAAGTGAATATTTGGGAGTAAAGCGCTCAATAATTAGGAAACCAAATGGGCTGGAATTGCAAAAGCATAACTACAGCAAGTCATTCTCACGATGTCAAAAAAACAACAAAGAATGGCCTCATTTGGTGCAGATGACATGCCAAATAAGAGCATGGTTACTGCTATGAGTATTGACCAATCTTAAACATGTTGTACCCAGTATTTTCCCTTTACAAACATTCAACAATTGAAAAAAAAAGTTCAAACAACGTAACAAAAAATGCCTTCACATTTCCAAAAAAGTCATGCAGTCAAGATAACGATGTGCCCAGGTTAACAGATGGGGCCAACTCACCGGGAGGTGTGTGAAGACTTGAAACGTGGATCGCAGGAAATTTATCAGGTCCATGAGATAGCCAGATGCCCGGCCATCTGACTCCGCCATGCCCCATTCATAATCTGCCAGCTGAATAAACTCATCTATTTTCTGGTTCAATTTGGTGTAAATTTCTCCTTCTGCTGCATGTCGGGCATCCTGGAAAACATCTTCCATAAGTATTCATAGGGCTACATATTCAATATCTTAATTTAACTAGTCTGTGCCGTGAAATTTGAATGTGAATAAAATGTTGACAAAAATGCCCCTAAGATTAAACTGCAGCCATATGTGACTTTAGCATATCACGAGAGCACCTCGGTAGGATTGAATTCTGTTTAGACATTTTGTCCCTGTGACATATTTAATGAAAGGTGGTCAGGAGAGAAGAACATGAAGACAGAAGATAGAAAAGTGAAAAGAGAAGATGAAGAGAATATTAATTTCTACTAAAAGTTGCTGTTAAACTAAGCGGACTCACATTCTCAACAGAAAGGACAAATGGTGCTTTTGTACTGGAAAAACAAAACAAAAAGCAGCGTCTTATAGAGTGGATAAACCTCAGAACAGTCTCGGAGAATCTTTATGTGGACAATAAAGATGCTACGTTGGTGAATCGATGCCACAATCCCCACCTCACTACTCTCGGGAATTTGTGTGGATATTACAAAACAATAAAACTGCTGATTCCCACATAAATCCATGATTGTGTTGGGACTTCTACAGTATTCTTCTGCTACTTTATAGCTATTGTATACAGTGTGGCAAAGGCTCTTGGACAATGACTTCCACAAAATGATCCAAGATCCCACACGGAATGCAACTAGAACTTGCCTAACCAGGCTCATGGCATGTTGCATCAGGCCGTGTCCATCGACGCAAGGCAGAAATGCCAAATGATCACCATCCAGCTGGCTCCCAAATACATAAGCAAGTATTTTCTATACTCCCCCTGCACTGCATTAAGATGGTTGTGCTCTATAAATACACTAATTGTAATACCAACTTTTACTTGTATTTCTTACATCATACAATAGGCAGTATTCATTCTGTAGAATGCTGTTAAATATGTATTGCATATGCCTAAAACTTGTACATTATCTAAAACATGTACATACATTACACCAAGCATTTAGATTGGCCTTATTACTATATACTTGTAGTCTAAAAACCTTTAAAGGGGTCCTACTTTGCAAAGCCAACTTTTCTTACCTGTTGGCACCTGTTTTTGTGTATTTGGGAAAATGTGATATCCAACCATAGAAGCATGTCAGCGATATTTATAAAACAATGTAGCCTTATTTCAAACTTGGTTCAAATGAGACTTTAATGACGTATTTTGCCCTAGTTACGTCAGCAGATATCTCCATATGGTAGAGGTTTACCCAAAGAGCTTTGCACAAGTCTGCCATTTTTATCCAGTTGTACTCCAATGTTGTAGTCAATAAGCTCTTTATTTTTATTCTCTTGTGGGGGATACTGGCTTGTACATGCACATGCATGCTAAAATCCTGCGCTGTTGCCATTTGTAGCATACGTACATGTAGCATACTTAATATCTGTTGGTAGACAAGATATCAAAGCACTAAAAACTACAACATGGCTGACGGAGTGGAGACGCAGTCGAAGAATGCTTGGCCTGGAGGAGGGCTTTGGCACGTAAATAAGACCTTCCACAAGATGAGACAGTCAGAACGCAGCTTGAAGATGGTTTTTAAAACCAAATCTATGCAAAATTTTGACCAAAAGCACCACCATTAATTACACCATTATGTATAGACCACAAGGAAGTGTTTTAAATGTAGGAAAATAACATAATACGGCCACTTTAGTAATTGTATAAGAAGAGTTTGAATCAATATTTTAATAACAGGTCCAAGATTCAAATCCAGAACTTCCAAACTATAAGGCAGACATAATTACTTCACTGCCACAGTGCTGCCGGACTTTGGAACAAATTATTCCAAATATTGAAGTTCGACGAGCATCTCGGAGTGGACTGTGGTCCATTTGTAATATATCTCTATAATTATAGATGGATGGGAACAGCATGGAAGGACGCAGGACTAATAATTAAAAAAAAAAAAAATTCTAGACACGTTAATATATAATTTACAGATTAAAAAAATATATATGTCGTGGGACTAAAACTTTTCTATTGAATAAAGGAAATGATGACCAAGTGTCTTACCTTGAAGGTAGACAAGCCGTAAAGTCTTGTAGTGTGTACTGTTTCAGGGGACACATTGGTAATGTTTGTTATAAACTCCTCAAGATACCTGCAGGCTTGCTCCAGGTGGGTGGTGTTGATGATGATTTGAACCAGCTTCAGAGAGAACATACAATTTTCACTTTGAATAAATCAACCAAAATAAATCGGGGTGAACTTCATCGGTAATGTTTTGTTAATACCTCAGTAAGTCCTATGTGTGGCTTCTTAATGAGGTTTTGCAAACAACAGCTAAGTGTTCTTGTCAGCAGCAGGTTGGTTGACTTTCGCAACATATCATCAATCTCTGTTGAACTGGATGAAAAATAAAGAACTTGTCCATCACAATAAAAAAAATGAAAGGCATTGTCTAGATGAAATGCTACTTGGATGTGTCGTTAAGATACACTGTGAATTACTGAAGTAATTACAGTACACATTAATTGACCTTTATTGAGAGAGACATACCTGCGGTGTAGCGACTCAGAGAACTTGAGACTGGCATAAATGAACTCTTTCACTTGCATATATATCTGTGGGACCGACTGAGACATCGGCAGCTTCTTGGGAAAGTCCTGCTACTCACACACACACACACACACACACACACACACACACACACACACACACACACACACACACACACACACACACACACACACACACACACACACACACACACACACACACACACACACACACACACACACACACACACACACACACACACACACACACACACACACACACACACACACACACACACACACACACACACACACACACACACACACACACACACACACACACAAAATAGGGTCTTTATTGAAAATTTATTTCAATTGAACTTTGCATGCATTTTTGAAGGGCTTTCTTTTACATTCATAAGAAAATGACAACACGGAATTATAATTCCACTAGTTTCCTGGTTCTATAGGAGATGGTTAGAGAGGAATTTTTATTGGAAATTATAATTGACTCTATACTTATAATATATATTATAATTAAGATGTTTTATCAAATTAGATGTATGAATCAATGCTGTATCTATGGTTTAATCCACTTGTGTTCATGCACAATTGGTTTATTTTAATACCTTTTCTACCTCAGCATCATGGAAGGGAAAACGGCTGACTACCAGTTTATACTCCTCTTCTGTTTCGACAGGTATGGGACTGTAGTTATCCATTTCGAAGATCTCCCTGCAGAAATATATAGTTCATTGCTTAAACGATACTCATGATACATTACAATCTTGCATTCTGTGTATTACAATTTGACAAAAGCACATTTTGCACATTTCAAATTTAAGAAGCCCACGATGGGTAGTTAGTAAAAGTAGTAACTGTACAGACACAAATAGAAAAAAAAGAAGCAGCTTATGTTAGGCACTCAAGGATAGAGACGTGCATTTGTGTTCTGAGAGTCATAATAATACTCCCAAAATGTGCCAGTTTTAGCAGATTTCCTCCAATGTGAACACCTTGTAGAAAGTGTGGCAAACTCATTGTGAACAAGCTTTGACTCTAATTCCACACTGCACGATAATGTTTTACCTTTGCTCATAAAATAAAATGACCCGACTAAAATAACAAGTAGAAATACAGTTACAGACAACAGTATTGTATTTGACTCGGCATTCTCCAATTATGGAATCACCAGACTTGGAGAGTGTTCATTCAGTTGTTTGATTTAGTAGAAAAAAAAACAGAGAACAGACATGACACAAAACTATAATCCATTTCAAATAGCAAATTTCAATGAAGACTATAAATAGTGGTAGTCAGTATCACCCTATACATTTTCATTTCCAAAGCTAACACCTCCATCAGATTTATTTTGTTCATTGGTCTGCAGTTAAAAATAAGTGTTAATATCTTAAAGAGCCTTTGCACCAGGTGGATTGACATGAATACCAGAGATGTCAGTTGAAACAAAAGGAGAAGATTATCAACCCTCTTCAAGAAGGTAAATCATCACGCAATGTTGTAATATAAAACTGTTTCTAGAATCTGGACCAATGACAGTACAAAGAGTACAGTTGGTCACTCAATATGTTAAAACCTCAGAGACTGCAAGCTGTTATATAAGCCAGAGGTGGTGCAACAAAGTACTAGTGGTGTGTTGTAGTGTTTTTTTTGTTTTACATAATTCTATAATTAATTGTGTTGAAAATATAAATGCATTGATCCCTCAGGGATTAATAAAGTATTTCTGATTCTGATTCTGATCAATTTTTACTCGGAATTGAGGAATTACATATCTTTTTTACTCTGGTTGATCTAAAAATGTAACTGTTACTATCACAATTTATATTTTTGATTTCTTTTAGCATTTCCTAAAGCTAGAAAGTTGCTGTTTGAAACGACTGTAGTTTTGTGTCATATCTGTTACCTGTTTTCTTTCTACAAAATTAAGCAACTAAATGAACATCCTCCAAGGCTGGTCATTCCATACTTTAAATACAACTGTAATTAATGAATCGCAAATAACGCAATCATTTCACATCCCTATGTAAATATAAGTTGGCAATGAATACCTGAATGACTTCGACTTGGAAGAACATGATATGGTCAGATGAGACTAAAGACATGCACCTGGGGATAGGTTGATTGGCAACAGTAAAATTGGCCCTAATGTGTGAATGTTGTCTGTCTATCTGTGTTGGCCCTGTGATGAAGTGGCGACTTGTCCAGGGTGTACCCCGCCTACCGCCCGAATGCAGCTGAGATAGGCTCCAGCACCCCCGCGAACCCGAAAGGGATAAGCGGTAGAAAAAGGATGAATGGATGGATGGAGACTAAAATTAAGCTTGACATTATTCTTGACTTAATGTTTTTTGAGGCAGATAAATGCAGAGACTATGACTCTAAAACATAATTCCTACTGCCAAAAAAAAAATTGGGAAAATTCTGCTTTGCGACAGTTTCTCTAAACAAAGTATCTTCTGTGACCAACCGCAAAAATATCTGACTTCTTTTTGCCAACAAGGTTTTCTTCACCAGGTCACATTTGGCATAGGGCTATTTTCCTTGATAAAATACAAGTTAGTTTTTTTAAACATTGTGTCGCACTCTGTTGCAAAGATGATGCGCTTTTACATTTTAATGTAAGTTGGGAACTTGAAATAAGTACTTTCTTCCAGGTATGTCTTGCACTTAAAGGGGACAAAAAAAAAAGTATAGATAAACAGAACATTGTTCAATCCCACCTGAATACCAGTGCCCATTTCTTCAGCAGAGTTTCATTGTACTGGTCTCTGACCTCAAACAGCAAGTCAAAGAGCCGATTCACAGGGAAGCCAAAACCCTTCATATACAAATATAGAAACACAGAAATAAGTCACATAATGTTTAGTAATGAACCTTAGTCATGATAAAAATTGACAACCTGTAGTGTGTCAGCAAAGATAACAATAAGGTTCTTCAGCTCTAGGACCAAGTCTGGATCCTCGCAGTATGACTGAAAGAAGAAACAAATCAGTAGCTGTATTATTAAACCATTCTTGTTGCATTGCTTATTGTTGGCACAATACTAAAAATGTTCGCTGGAGTACCGTGAAACAAATAGCAAAGAAGATTTTGGAAAGGGTCAAGTTAGAGAGAGTCCCTCCAATTGTCTATAGTGCAGAATGATTTATGAGCTTTGAGGTACCACTACTAAGTTTGGTAACCCCTGATTCAAGGATCCTGTCAAACACTGGAGTGTGTAAATCAATGAGTAGAATGGACAAGGCCTGAGATTTGACATGAAGCAGCACTGGCCCGCCTCTGTTTATTTAGACACAAACGGGGACAAAAACTAACCAGCTGGGGAGTACAATTACCAGCAGCAAATCAAAGCACTGGTATACATCTTAAAGTATAGCAAGAATTGTAGTGTAGTGTACATATTTTGCTCCGTCTAGCCCATGTGTACAGAAGAAAAAGATAAGGTCCTCCAAAATCAAGCTATAATTAATACTACAAAATAGAAGAAAATCAATAGTATTTTATAATTGTAATCTATAGATATGGTGGTTAAAATACTCCAACTCATCTACAGTACAAGGAAAGACCCTCCCTGTTGGTTTACCATGTAATAATTGTAAATGTGGAGCTGCCTGCGTCATAGCCCAAAAAAGGGGCTCCTGGCTCCCCTAGCTGGGGGGGGAGACCTGCGCTCTTTGTCAGTCTAACCCCACACTGTGCGTCCCATTCTCTGGCCTGTTAGCATAATCCTCTCGCCCATTTACAAGTGACTGGAGCCCAGCAGTCAGGAATATGCCATCTTAATCTGCTGTTATTGTGGCAATCTGTCTCTCATTAAGGCCCCAATGACCTCTTCTTTGGCTGCAAGTGCATGTGTGTTTTGACCCCTTCTCATCATTAGTGTTGGTGGGTGTGCTGACCTCTGCAGTGTTTTGTGTGTGCGTGTGAATGCTAGTGAAAGAAGCCTCTTCTAGGATGAAAAGAAACCTCTATTATCTCAATTAACTCTCAACAGTCTTATCTGCATTCACATACAACTCCCTGCTGGTGTGTGTGCATTAATGCAAGTGTGTGTGGAAGCCTACAGAGTGCGTGCGTAGCACAGCGATGATCTTTGAGAGAGCCATATTCCATAGCTCATCAGTGTAAGCTCTCGTCACCAGGCCCTGGGTGGCATGGAGGATATGGTCCTCCACAACAAAGAACCTAATGAACAAAGAAGTCATCCTAACTAATTTTACCATGATCACAAAGCCATTCCGTTTAAAAAACTCAGAGTTACAGTAAATTAGATCCAATATGCTGTGATTTTGGAAAAGCACCTTACCCAACAATCTGATTGAAGTATCGTCTATATCCCTCAACTGTTTCATGCTGCAAACACAAAACAAGCACACACTGTCAACAAAAATAGCTGCAAGCACATGTGAAATTCAAAGTAACTAGCTTATACAATTTTTGTAGCATTGAGAAAATTGCTAGCTGACTTTCATAGAGTGTGTGGGGTACATTTTCACTATGTGCCTGCGATGCCTGGTGCCCAGTGTACGATGCTTCTTGTGTGAAGATGGCACCCCTTGTTATTGCAAATATTGAAATGCCACTGCCGTTGGTTTGTACACCGTTTGTGCTGTAAAAATTTCCATTTGTGCTGATAACGTTTTTAAAGGCCTACTGAAACCCACTACTACCGACCACGCAGTCTGATAGTTTATACATCAATGATGAAATCTTAACATTGCAACACATGCCAATACGGCCGGGTTAGTTTACTAAAGTGCAATTTTAAATTTCGCGTGACATATCCTGCTGAAAACGTCTCGGTATGATGACGTCAGCGCGTGACGTCGCGGACATTTTGAGACAGCATGGCGGCCAGCTATTAAGTCGTCTGTTTCATCGCAAAATTCCACAGTATTCTGGACATCTGTGTTGGTGAATCTTTTGCAATTTGTTCAATGAACAATGGAGACAGCAAAGAAGAAAGCTGTAGGAGGGAAGTGGTGTATTGCTGCCGACTTCAGCAACACAAACACGGCCGGTGTTTCATTGTTTACATTCCCGAAAGATGACAGTCAATCTTTACCATTAGCCTGTGGAGAACTGGGACAACAGAGACTCTTACCAGGAGGACTTTGAGTTGGATACGCAGACACGGTACCGTGAGTACGCTTCCAAACATTTGATCGCTTGCCCGTACGTGCGTGCCGCTATGTGCATGTCACGTAAGTAATTCAATGTATACACCCTGATGATTATCTTGTGTGATGACTGTATTATGATGATAGTATATATGATAGTATATCTCTGTATCATGAATCAATTTAAGTGGACCTCGACTTAAACAAGTTGAAAAACTTATTCGGGTGTTACCATTTAGTGGTCAGTTGTACGGAATATGTACTTCACTGTGCAACCTACTAATAAAAGTCTCAAAAAGTCTCACGTACGTAACTTTGGGGACTTTGGGGAAATATATGTGCTGTATGAACTTTGGGGAGGTGAACGGTACTTTGGGCTGTGGGATTGAGTGTGTTGTGCAGGTGTTTGAGTTATATTGGCGGGTTATATGGACGGGAGGGGGGAGGTGTTTGTTATGCGGTATTAATATGTGGCATATTAAATATAAGCCTGGTTGTGTTGTGACTAATAGAGTATATATATGTGTAGTGTTTATTTACTGTTTTAGTCATTCCCAGCTGAATATCAGGTCCCACCCGCCTCTCACAGCATCTTCCCTATCTGAATCGCTCCCACTGCCCTCTAGTCCTTCACTCTCACTTTCTTCATCCACAAATCTTTCATCCTTGCTCAAATTAATGGGGAAATCGTCCCTTTCTCGGTCCAAATCGCTCTCGCTGCTGGTGGCCATGATTGTAAACAATGTGCAGATGTGAGGAGCTCCACAACCTGTGACGTCACGCTACTCGTCTGCTACTTCCGATAGAGGCAAGGCTTTTTTATCAGCGACCAAAAGTTGCAAACTTTATCGTCGATGTTCTCTACTAAATCCTTTCAGCAAAAATATGGCAATATCGCGAAATGATCAAGTATGACACATAGAATGGACCTGCTATCCCCGTTTGAATAAGAAAATCGCATTTCAGTAGGCCTTTAAGTAATGCTAAAGTACATATTCTGACCAGTAAGGTCACCCACATGATTGTCCACATTTCACCAAACTTGTTCCACACATATGTGCTGGTTTGAGCTGTCAAAAAAAATTGTGCTATTATAGTTTTAATGCAATTACTTTTTTGTTGTTTAAACGTAGCCCGAAATATTAATACCACAATTGTTTTTTGACAGGACAAACCAGCACAAATGTAACAACGTTTGGGATGGGGGAGGGGAGAGGGGTGTATGTGTGTGTGTTTGTGTGTGAATTATAAAACAATACCATCAAGTTGGGAGATGACTAATTTACTACTAAGCAAAGTGACCCGACTTTTGAACTGGGGTGTACATCCATACACATCTTTATACCGCCTGTACTCATTAGGGTCACTGGAGAGCAGGAGACAATCCCGCCACCATGCTGGTCTACAGCCTAATAAGGACATTATAAATGCACACATGGGTTTATTGTACTTGATTGTAGGTGTGTGTTGTGTCTAAATGTCTGGCACAAAAGTGATAGTGTTGTTTTTATATGTCATTTGAATATTATTGGTTGTGCCGCTTATCCTAGGACAGGGGTCGGCAACTCAAAATGTTGAAGGAGCCATATTGAACCAAAAATACAAACAACAAATCTGTCTGGAGTCGCAAACAATTAAATGCCTTATATACGTGTTATAATGAAGGCAACACATGATTTAAATGTCTATATTAGCTATTTTAGCCTACTATCAAAATGTGGTGCAGGCTGACGCAAATCTTTGTTGACAGAAATGTTTAAATTTACCCTAATATTTAGTGTACACATTTTTACAACATTGGAAAACTTTAGTAAAATGGAAGCTTCTCAGAGGGTGAGATAACTCCTGAAAATTACTGGCTTAGAATGTCCAAAAGTATAGATATGTGTGTTTAAGTTAAAGGAAACGGCAGGCTGTCTTTGCAAGCTAGTTTGCTGTGGTCTGGAACAACATGGCACACAGACTATCATAAATGCAGCCAATATTACATACAGATAAGGTGTCATGAGACATGCAAATATGAATTAAATACACAGAGGACATAAGTAAAGGAAATTAAATAAGCTCAAATATACCTACAAATGAGGCATAATGATGCAATGTGTACATACAACTAGCCTAATGGCATGTTAGCATCGATTAACAAAAATATGCTTGATTAGGCACTCCAACAAGTCAATAACATTAACAAAGCTCACCGTTGTGCATTCACACACAGCATAAAACATTTGGTAGACAAAATTAGACAAAGAAGGAGTGGCATAAGTTACGTCTTTCTGTGGCAGCGTCGGAAAAAGTTATACATGCAAACAAACTGCTGCGTCACAGTCCACACAACTACAGCAAGTTCAAGGACCGCCGAAATTAGTAGGACAAATAGGCGCTTGCCAAAAACTCTCACTAGTGAGGCATAAACACAAACATATTAAACAGTGGGCTTTCTAACAATTAGGAAGGTTTGTGTCATGTTTTTCTTCCTACAGAAACAATATTAAAACAAAAAATGTATTTCCCCCCATCTTTTTCCATTTTCATACATTTTTGAAAATGCCACAGGGAGCCACAAGGGCGGCACTAAAGAGCCGCATGCGGCTCTCGAGCCGCGGGTTGCCGACCCCCGTCTTAGGGGAACAGGTGGGGTACATCTTCACAATTTCACCATGGAGATCACAGGTTTTTCCTTCTGCCTCATTTGCTCTTACTTACCATATTCGCCTGTGGTTGTAGAACAAGCCTGGCCTGCTTTTTCCTCTGCTTCCTGTAATAATTTTCAAATGTTTCTCGGTCTCCCTGCAGACCAACAAATATAAGGTATGTTGATACTCTGAAACAAATCTTAAACTAAAATTGAATTTGTTGGTGGTAAACCTACCAGCACAGTATAGATGTGTAAACACCTGTAAACAGGTGAGAAGTCTACAAGGTCTTGAGCTGTAAGAATCTGTTAAAGGTAAAAATACATGATTTTTTTTTTTATTCAACTGTGTTGCTCCTTAAGTAGGCAGTCAATAATAAATAAAAAAAAGTAAGTGAACAATTATATAATGCTTGTTTATGAATAATAATCATAACAGTAAAAGTGTAGCTTTGTTTGAATAAGAGTCATAATTATGTAATTCATGCAACAAATTACACAAAAAGCACCTCATCATCGGCATAGTCGTCATATTCTGCATCATCATCCATCGTGTGACTGTTGTGCGTGTGTGTTTGTCCGTTGAGGGAGTACAAAGGCTTAGTGTAGTGGCCTACACCGGCCTGCCTCACTACGGCACTGTTAAAGGTCCTGTGTTGTTGTGCCTGGAGGGACACACACCATCACCTCTATGACCCAACATTTCTACAGTACAGTGTTGTGGGCAAAAAAAGTACAATCCACGCACCTGTCTCATAGCAGTCTCTCCAACTTTGTCTGAATGTTTTCTTATGCTCTCCAAGAAGTCCTTCAGGTCAGACATTGAGATCTCCTTTATCTCCTCTCTCAGAATGGGCAGGTTTTCAGCCATGATCTGACAGAACCTGTACTGGCTAACTCTGTATAAGACAAAATGAAGCAACAATGATTAAAAACAATGCAACATATAAATGCAGCCTATATCAAGAGATCATAAAAATGATCAGTGCTGGCTGCCCCGTTCGGCTCGCATGGTAGCGAAGGTTGTGTTCCGCAGGATGCGGAAAGAACAGGCAGAAGAGCAGTATGCAGGTAAGAAAATGTTAATCCTCAACGAGAAGGCAAAAATACAAAAAGAGCCATGCCGCTCAGAGGCGCACGAAAGCTCCAGGCAAAACTTAGCATAGCATAAAACGAACTCGAACGAAGGTCGCAGTGAGTGGTTAGCAAAATACACTTAACCGTAGTACAGACAAAGGGTGACAAACGAACATAACTGTCGCCAGTGGCAAAAAACAAGTGTAGGTGTAGCAAGGAAGACGCGTAACTGTCGCGTGGAGCGAACAAAAACCCTCCAATGACTGGCAGGGTGACAGACATATACCGTATTTTTCGGATTATAAATCGCAGTTTTTTTCATAGTTTGGCCGGGGGTGCGATTTACACTCTAGAGCGATTTATGTGTGAAATTATTAACACATTACCGTAAAATATCAAATAATATTAGTTATCTAATTCACGTAAGAGACGAGGCGTATATCAGCAATCGTCACACACACGGCAACCAATAAAAATTTGGCGGGGGCGGGTCATGGCAGAAGTGCATTGTGAAAAAAAAGATGCTCCCTGCTACTACTTCTGTACCTATGAAAATGGATCATTTCAACATTGGCGGTAACTTATAAAAACTGAGAAGGGCTGAACAAAAATGGCACCGAAAAGGAAATCATATACTGCAGGTTACAAGCTGGACGTAGTGAAATCTGCAGCAGAAAACGACAAGAGGAAGCGGCGCATTGTCTACCATGGGAGTAGGCAGAGTTGTTTAGAAGCGACACCGAGGAAGAAGATTTAATCGGATTCAGCGATTAGGAGTGACAGATTGTTTGGTAAACGTATAGCATGTTCTATATGTTATAGTTATTTGACTGACTCTTACCATAATATGTTACATTAACATACCAGGCACGTTCTCAGTTCGTTATTTATGCGTCATATAACATACACTTATTCAGCCTGTTGTTCACTATTCTTTATTTATTTTAAATTGCCTTTCAAAAGTCTAATCTTGGTGTTGGATTTTATCAAATAAATTTCCCCCAAAAATGTGACTTATACTCGAGTGCGACTTATATATGTTTTTTTCCTTCTTTATTATGCATTTTCAGCCGGTGCGACTTATACTCCGGAGCGACTTATACTCCGAAACATACGGTACTGTGAAGCGGAGTGATTAGTGGCGGTGGCAGGTGGAGACACTAATCGACAAAACCGGTGCGTTAGATCAAACGCCCCCTTCAACAAAAATTGCATGGCAAAGAGCGCTAGAAACAGAAGTAAACACAAAACCTTGGAGAATAACAACAAATCCAACATAGGACACTGGCCATAGCATTAATAAATATGAATGAATAGCCATAACTAACTCAAACACGTGCTTTATCCTTTGGCTGATTGGTTCTGTGTTGGAGCTGCAATTGACAGATTATGGCATTAAACATTGAATATTAACTTTACATAGGACACATTCTAGCTGTGTCCCACGTCGAACAGCAACAAGGGAATGGGCCGTCCTCATTAGCTGCTAACAACCCTCCACAGTGCAAAATTCCTTTTAAATCAGTAACCCTCACCTCCATTGCGGCATGTACTGGTAAACTAAGTTTCTTAAAAGTATCATCCTGTGAGGACGAGGAATGCTACACTACACACCGTAGGAGGATATGCTAAATGCAAGCTAGAGCTCTTAAATGTAAACAAAGGTGGACGGATTGATACAAATAGACAGAAACGATACCAAGTAGTATAGTATTGGGTCTGTACCACCGCTACCATCAAAAACGTTTTTGTCTTTTTTGTTATTGTAAACAAACTTAGGAAACAAGTCCCTAGACACAGGATGGCTTTAAGGTCAAAAACCGCCATCCTGTGTTTTTGTCTAATTATAACCGTGATCAAAAATCATTTAATAATCTTGAAAATTGTAGGTATTGGTATGGCCAATACTGCCCCTGTAACTATTACTACTACTATCTATTACTATTGATACCAAATTTGCTCTTGGCTAGTAGACTGTTAAAATAATCAGCTTTTCAGCTTCCTATCCTGCAGACAATGTTCCAAAGTGCAGTAGAGTATTCCAACAAGACTCATACGAATACTGTATATTAAAAATCCTACCGGGGGATGTAGACCTTCTCCAGTTGCTCCATGGTTTTCAGTGCAGCGTAGTATCTGTGGGGGCAAATGGTATTGCTTCAGAACTTAACACGAGATCTGTTTTAAAACTAAAACCATTTATACAAACCCACAATAATGCCTGTAACACTATATGCATGCACACACGCCTTACTTAAATTGCGTCTTTGAGTGTTTAATTTAAAACCAAAAAATGTCCACTTTTAAGATACAATTTAAATTGTGTTTTACTCACACAAACATTGTTTAAACAAGTACACAAATAGATGAAGCGTTTCTAGAGGCATGTGGACTTGAAATCTGTTCAGAGCAGGGGTCTTCAACATATTACAGGCCAAAGACCGTCAAACTAATGGATAAAGAGAGCGGGGAACCCATTATCTGTACTGTATATCTTATATTAAATTGTATTTTAAATTGAACTTGTCCTTAAGGTACCTTGTTAACATTCTGAGGTGACGGATGGGCTTACCTCTCTTCTGCCTATGTTTTAATGTCGTGTTACAAAAACGATCCATTTTTCTGATCAAAACACTTGAACATCCAGTAAATGAGCTGCTTGCTAAGAATGGCCTCTTGGCCAATGACAAGAAACCTGACATAGCTTTGTTAAGGACACAAAAGTGATCGGGGAAAGTCCTCCTTGTTGGAAGGTCAGGTGAATACACCAGTGCCCTGATTGAAAGAACGTTTGTGTTTCGCTGAATGTGCGCATTTCTGACTGAAAGACGTCATCAGTCTCCATTAATCGGTTCACTACAGTACGCTGGATCAATGGCAGTGTGTTCTAAAGACAAAATTGTGGGTAAAAAATGAAAAGCGTTTCACAACCCCCCTGCACTACTTACGCCGACCCCGTGTTGAAGTACTTTGGTTGTTGAGATTAAACTTTAACAACTCAAACTTTAACACTTAAATCTCTGGTTTTTAGTGTGTTTTCAGTTTTAGATTAATCTGTTACAAAATGTGGTCTTTGGTAGTGTGCAAAAAATCTAAGGGGTTCAGGCTCAGGTCAGTGTGCTGAGCTCCCATCATTAGGCTGATAGGCAGGCTGTGAAGGATCTAATTGGTCGGTCAGTGAGTGTAAAATGTGTTGTACACACATAAACAGAAGACAGCCTCATAAACTCTTCAGTGAAAAGGTCTGTTAGAATGCAGTGCACCAGGAAATAAATAACAAAGACAACAAATGGCAGGACTGTGACCTGGCCAGCAATGACATCCAGTATAGATAATAACAATGATACACATTTGATCCATACAAGACCCTACCAATTCCAAAAGTAACAGAGTGGAATTCCCTCCCCAAACACATACAGTACAGTATGTAAACATATGTCCTCCATTGCAGCCAACAGGGTCTAATTGCCTAATATTGACAGCGGGTCTTGGCAGGACAGTGTCGAGGGGGCCTTGTTAAAAACAACTGCACACTGAGGGTCAATTGTCTTGCCAGTGACGGCCTTTGATACACAGAACATAACAAAAAAGGGTCATTATTTTCTGACCAAGAAGTTCATGGGGTAAAAATGAAGTTCAAAGAAAACAAACATAGCAGAGATTACTTGAAAACACTACTTGGTTGTGGATGACCACAATCTATTGCACCATTCTTCTGGATTTTCCCACACATTGCAATAAAATAAAATAAAATAAATAAAATATTTGTGAGCTATACATACAAAGACATCTTTCAAACGGTAGTACACACACAAAAAATTATTTAAAAAGGAAGGAAAATTGAATACCTTCTTGATTCCAGCTGTTCCTTTAGTTTGCTATACATTTCTAGAACTGCATAAGGCAAAAATAACAAAAAGAAAGAGGTTTTTGGTTAAGAAGCAAAAATTATAACACAGACAATATCCTGCTGTTTTAACATGTATGCCGTGTCAAAAATGTATGAGGTTCATAACAAATGTCCGTCTCTGACCATCTTAAGTGAATTACTTACAGTCTGTCTTACATAAAAAATACAGGTCCATTCAATTCAAAGAATCATGAAAACCTGGAAACATAACTATCTCTTAAATTAACCACTGTTTCTGATTATATTACAGCGGTACCAACAAGCGCCTGGGTCGGTCAATCTGTAAGGTAGGTAATACAGAATGGGCCATGTAAATGACAACAATGCAATTTTGTGTAAAAAAAAAAAAAAAAGGCTGTCTATCATTCAAATGATTCTGTTAGGTGTGTTTTGTGTTAAGGTAAAATGACTACACACTAATTTTAATGTGCTACCTGGTATACAGAGCTGGAGTTTCTCCACAGTGGTGGTCATGTTCCGCTGTTGTATCCGACAGCGAATCACCTCCTCTGTCTGGGCTGTTACCTGACAGCAAGAACACGAGAAGAATAACGAGAAATACATCAACTGTAATTGTACTCTGAACGATAAACTGACCTTTACCTGCATTTAAGATAATTCAGCTGTAATACCTGCTCTATTTAAACATATACTGTAACAACACATTTGAGACAGTATTTGTCACTACCAATGTAACTTTAATTAAAGGCATCATATGGCTGACTAGTTTTAGGTGTAGTCATGTCCCATTCTTCCTTCTAACATGTTGAAGAAGAAGAAGAAGAAGAAGCAAGAGTCTTCAATCAAAGTGCAAGTCTTGTATATTGCAAAGTACAGTACACTGACTCAACCCCGTAGCCATGCTATTGACTCTTCTAAGGTGTAGCTAAGCCCTTTGACGTGTTTTCAGTCCAAAAAGCTCCTGAATGACAGTCTGAATATAAATCAAGTATATGACATTAATAGTAACTATTCCTAATTGGTCTGAGCCCAGAAACAATTGTGACACATTGTTAGAAGCCTTTAGGGACAATTTAACATGCATATGTAGATATGGTATACACTTAAAGGGGATGTAAGGTGGAGTAGGTGACGAACCCCAAGATGCAGAGATGACGGCAGGCATTGAGCGAGAAAACATGATTTAATGTCCATCAAATAAAGGAAAAAACACAAACCAGAAACTAGGAATAGCCAAAACTGAAAACAGGAACCAGCAAACAGAAAAAACTGGAAACAGCTAATGGCTAACAAGAAAACACGAAACAAAAGAGCTAGGAGAAAGCAAACTACAAATAGCTAACAGGAACAGCTTACCGCAAACAACGACAAGTAGTAGACACGACAGGTAGTAGCTATAACGACAGGTAGTGATGACATCGACAATGACAATAATCCAGCAGTGACTGGAGGGCAGGGCAGGTATAAATAGCAGCTGGCTGATTGACACCAGGTGTGGCCAGGTGCCAATCAGCCACAGCTGAGGGGACAGCACTCAGAGACACAAACAGGAAACTGAACCAAAATAAGAGTGCTGACAGGAAATAAAACAAACACAGAGGAAAAACTAAAACTTAACCAAACTGTCAGGGACAAGCCTGACAGGCGAAGTGCATTTTTATTTTATTTTGCCTATCGTTCACAATCATTATAAGACACAAGAACACACGTGTAGGATTTTAAAGATGATAAAAACGCTTGGAAGATACGGCTAATAGGAGTCAGTGTTGTAGCCTTCAAAACCCTTTAAAACAACTTCAAAACTCTCCATCAACGTTTTATATACACACTGCAAGTATATATTCAATGTAGTAACAGACACGTTTATAACAATATGTAATATGTTCGATATTTACCGTATTTTCATCATTTTGATTAGTCATTGCCTGAAGTTACTTCTTCCGCGCATTGATTTCCATTTCCATAGCAGCGCAATGTCACTTCCAGCAAAAACTTGCGTTCCTACTTACGGATTCAAACACAAGTGTGTTCTAATCATGGCAGACTTGGTAATAGACAACTGTGACGACTATTTTTGGACAAATGAGGATTCACAACCTTATCTTTTTGAAGCGGAATGAACGGAGGATGAACTACTGTTTATAGAAGCGAGCACGGTGAAGAGGGTGAAATGTTGGAGCAGACGGAAGCAGAGAGAGAAAGGTCTGCATGACACAAAGCTGCAAATGTAGAATTTGGAGACAAGCTTTTTCGACATCTTTCTAAGCAACAACAAGCATATGGTACGATGAGCAAAAGATTACAGTACGACATACGAGCGCTTACCTCTCTCCCAGCTTCTTGCAGTCTTCGATTAGTGTCCGTCACTTGGCTCTTAAAAAATAAACACACACAGAGTGTTTCAATAAATAGTTTGTGTTCCCTTCTATTCAAAACACCCATTACGTGTGAGTAAGTTTGGTGATATTTGTATTGCTCTCGTTAATTTTTATTCAGGTCCTGCTGATGTATGTATGCATTATATGTCTGTCTGTATTCATTACTTTCTACCGCTTATGATGTTCAGGGTCAAGTTTGAACTGGAGCCACTACAAGCATAGACACATGTAGACAAATGGTGACAAGTAGACTAGGGTTGGGACAATACATCAAAATCAAATTAATATTGCATTGTTTGCTCCTAAAGGGGCGTTGCACCAGTGTAGATGACCAACATCGTTGGGACACGGTTCACGGCGGTATTAAGAAAAGCCATTAACCGTGTCCCAACAATGATGGAAAGCTTTACTCAACACATTTTCAACACAGCCCCAATACAGATTACCGCGATAATAACAAAGATGATTTTTTTGAATGAAGCGCAAAGACTCAAAACAACGCAATTTTGACCAATATTACTTTTTTAAATAAAACAAGAGCCAACAACCTTGTAAAATGAAGGCTGAATGTTTTAAACAGACAAATGAACTGATTTTATCGAACTGTATATAGATTGTAACATAACCACTGACATCATGAAATTATCCCTATTTTTGGCTAATATTGTATTGCAAATAATCCTGTGATTTGTATCCCTGGTATAAATGTTAGAATCTCTAATAAACAACCTTGCATTTATTGGACTAAGAACAAACCCAAACACACACAGGAGAAAAAATGCAAACACAACACTAGCGTGAGGTACACACAAAAAGACCAGGTGGTGTTGATTACTGTCTGACCAAAGACAGCGAATGCCTGATTATCTTATGTTGGGGTTGCGAATCGAACACTTCCCAGTGTATTAATTCCTTGGAATCACTTGCCATTTTGTCAAGAAATTCTCTTAATAGTTCTTCCGGGTGGGGATGACGTCATTACACAACATGCGTAGTGACGTCAGATTGCCCAAATGGCAGTGCCTGGTCAGGACAAACAATAACATTTTACAAGAAAAGATTGCAAAAGCACAACTTGTTATAATTAATAAGGCTGCTATTTCATCATGAGGAGGACATACGAGCAATATGCTGAAACATTTGAACACGCAACATAAAATAATTATAAATAAAAGTCACGTTTTTGAACTGCTCCGATTGCATCCCTGAAGCAGTAACGCTAGCACGTCATCTGAATACAACAGGTACTAACTCACCGCCTATCATGTTACCACTATTACATGTTAAATTGAAATGAATGCTTTCACATTTAGATGAGCATGATGAGAAACGGATTCTGACTGGCTCCGAGGCAGGCTGCCGCAGTTCATGTCTGCCGCTAGACGGATGTCACCGAGCAGCGACTAAATTTGTGGTCAAAAGCTTGCACACTTTTGCCACAGTGACACTCCTAACTTTTGGTAGGTGAATGGTCAATTGTAGTCAGAGAAAAGTTGCATGTTTTTCTACCACCAGATTCTCTTAGTCATTATATTATACAGGTGAAATTCAAAAAATGTTAATATCGTGTACAAGTCCATTCATGTCAACAATTAATTTCAAATGTGCAACTAATATGTGATATTAACTCATTACATGCAAAGTGAGGTATCTCAAGCCTTTATTATCATGTTGATGATCTTGACTTACCCCACATTTTCTGAGATTGAACTGTTAGCCACAATTATCAAAATTATAACCAATAAAGGCTGGACATATCTAGCTTTGTATGTAATAAATTAATATCACATGTTACTAAATGTTACATTCTTGTGTAATTTCCACATTATTTGTTTTCTTAAATTCTACAGAAGAATATTTATTTAGTAATTTTTTTTTTATTTATTTTTTTTTAAGTACCTTTTTTTCTTCTATGCTACGTATGTGACCTCACTGTAAGCTTTGTAAGGTCATGTTACCTCTAAACTCAACAAAATTGAGGCTAATCCACCATTTTTTCTCTGTTTTTCCCAAATAAGAATTGGCAAGAGAACCGTTAAGGAACCGAATCGTTAAGCAGAATCGAAAGTAGAATCGGAACAGGAGAAATCTTATCAATTACCATCCCTAATCTTATGTCTAATAAAATTGTCAAATAAGATTGTATTGTGGGGTCTGAGGTGTGTTAAAAGTGAATTTGTCCAGATTGTTGGCCCCAAAACACGTTGGAAATATTTATGACCAAAGCTCTTCATGTCGGTTGGGAAAGCCGACAGCGCCCGAGTCATCGCTCCGTGAATTGCGACATAGTATGTTAAGTAGCCAATCAAGAAGCTAAAAAAGCATTGGGGCTCCTTCGTTGAGAACATATTCACCTCTATCTCACTTAGTAGATTATCGTTTTAAAGCCATCTTCATAATTTTCTCCACATTTTTATTTTACTTATTTTTAATTTGACTTTGGGATTTTTCTGACAAAATTAGACCACCACCTCTCGTATGTCCTCTTCTGTATTGCTGCTTGCTATAGTGGTTGCTATATTATGTTTTTTATTTTGTTTTGTTTTTTGAGTATTAGAGTCTAGAATCGTTACGTGTGTGTTGTGCTGTGTTGTTATTATCGCAGCACACCACACACATAACAATCAAAACTGCTCAATGCCTGTATTTATCTTTACGCAAGGGGTCTGTTTCAGACAAAGAATAATTTCAGATTAAATTTTTTTTTTTAGATGTGTAGTATGTAGCAGCCTTAAGAGATTTAAGACAAGATAATTCTCAGAACCTCTTTGCTGTAAAACTGAAATGCTTAACCACATGTGCTGTTGACTGACAGATGTAATCATGTCTAATCTAAACAATATTTAAAAACACTGATTCTTTAATTAATGATATATTCAATAGGTTCATACAGACAAGAAATCACTGTCTGTCAGCATGTCCTCTATGCATCTGCCCCTCCTCTACATGCCCTCGCTTTTCCCTCTCTACTACCCTTCCTGCAGCTGCTCAACCTTGTAATCAGCTCATTGTCCATGAAGGGGCAAGGACAAAGGCAGGCAAATTCAGATTAACCAGGCAGCAGGGACCTGAACCCATCAGCAGTCCACTGGGCCTTTCATGGAGTTTAATGGCTTGTGACAGGCTCTTTCTCACAGATTCAGTGACAAACTTCTCGATTCTGGATGGGGATTTTTGAACTATCTGCTCCTGTCACACGGCTGAGAGCGATGACCCAATTGACCAGTCGGCTTTTTATGCAATTCTTTCAACAAGGAAACATCCAAACCAGCGGGACAAACTGCATAATCACTTTTTCTACACTCCACCGTGGCACAGCAAGTTATGGTTGGAGCACAGGTATAAATTACATTTCTAGTAACGGCCGCCACAAACCAGCAGGAAACGGGTGTCCTCATTCTGACCTACAACATTTTTGGTTTCCATATTTCAGTTTTCACGAAGGAAATTTTAAATTTAAAACACATTTAATGGCCAGAATTACGGTAGATGCAGTCGTATCTGCTAGAACTGAAACAGATAAACTCTACTAACAACTACAGTATAAACTGTTCAGGTGTTACCTTGAGACGGAATAGAATGGGGGTCCTTAATTTAAAGATTAGATTAAATATAAAATTAAGATTAAGAAATCCAGTTAGGGAAAATGTCCATAAACCAAGGTAAGAAACAACAAAACATTCATTATAAGGGCATAGATTAGATCCTGCCAATTAATAGCTCAGCATTTGCTTCCCTGCATATTCACAAATTGTATTTGTCTGCTTTAAATTAAATTATTTTTTTTTAATGCTGAATTTAATCAAAAGTGGTTGGGTGGCGCTATCTGCAGGCGAAAACAAGTGTTGCATCTAATGTTCCTACAGAGGGTGCTGTCACATAAATACATTATTGATTATGCTCAATATTTTCCAGCATTGGAAGATGTTTTGACAAGAAAAATTGTGTAACCAAATGTTTTGTAAGTAAACTGCTGTATACTGTAAGCTTTGTGTATTTTGTAAAGTGTAAAACAACATTTAAATTATGTTTAATAACTGTGAAAGGCATATTATAAAAGTATAAAAATAGGCATGTTCACCCTCCCTCTCCTGTGGCCCCCACTTGCCTGCACTACACTATTGATTCAAGCCCATGGCCTGTTTACTTGTCCCATCAGTTCTATTCTGCTGTATTACTTTCTGCAATTTCACTGATTTAGCAGACTATTTCCACTCTTGCCTGGAGTCGTTCTTTTTTTATATTTTGTGCAACATTGCCGTTGTCATTAATTTAAACGACACGCCGTTGCCATTAGTTTAAACGACCCGCCTTTGTGATACATATAATTGTAAGTGAGCCGGCGGAGGCTTTGACATTAGCATATTGTAAGTATTTGTATTCTATTTTCATTTTGAATTGTGTTGGTTATGGAGTGGTGACATTAGGGTCATTTTGTGACACCCCTAGTTTGTGCGTGTACAGTGGCATGCAGTGACACCGGGCCCTAGACCACCTCTTCAAAGCGTGCCAAAAGAGCGGAAGTGGACGCCTGGGTGCGATTCAGAGCACTGACACTGCTTTAGGTGTTTTATCTGATAAATAATGCACAAAGACATTTATTTTATTTTAAAAATCACATTGGGGTCAAAGTTGGGCTCTTGTGATCACTACTGGCAGTTGTGAAATTAAATAAGTCAACAAGCTTTCTTACTGGGGATGCTGAAAAAACTTGACCGGTTACTACTACTCAGTTGGGGTGCAACAATTTGTCGACATTGTCGACAAATGTCAATAAAATTTGTCGCTGACAAATTTGTCGAATTAGTCGTGACATCATCACTCGTGTTTTTCCGAAAGGGACGCGAGTCAGCACCGCCACTCGCATCAACATCGCGGTTGAAAACATGTAAAGTGTGGGAATATTTCCTTTTATTCTTGTTAAAAATATTAATACCTTGCTCAATTTGCAAAGCAGATCTTGCTTTCATGACAGTATACCTCTGATAGAGGAGTATTGAAAGTGGAGGATTGTCAGACATCTGGAGGATGCGTTCTCAACTCGATAAGAGTGTTAGTGTTAGTGCTAGAGATGAAGTTGTGTGAAAAATTAATTTAAGTATCATTTTAGCCAAAGTGCGGCAGGTAAAGTTTCAAGTACTTCACTTTTTAAAGCAGCCTCAATTTGCAATGAAATAAAGAAAGGCACAATAACAAACGTCAATCACATGTGCGTACACACACACACACACGTAGGCATGCACAAGCACACAGGTATACAGGCACACACGCACACCAACTAAACCAGTGGTTCTTAACCTGGATTCGATCGAACCCTAGGGGTTCGGTGAGTCGGCCTCAGGGGTTCGGCAGAGCCTACGCCGCTGAGGTCAAGACACACCCGACTCATCGTGTAAATAAAAACTTCTCCCTATCAGCGTAATACCCCCAAACAATGTACCTTTGCGTCGGATGAAAAGAGCACAGCTCCCTCCCCCCATTCTCACCACATTCTACAGAGGCACTATAGAGAGCCTACTGACCAACTGCATCTCTGTCTGGACTGGGGCCTGCAGTGCCTCAGACTGGAAGTCTCTGCAGAGAGTGGTGAGGACGGCAGAAAAGATCATCAGGACTCTTCTTCCTCCTATCCAGGAGATCACAAAAAGCCGCTGCCTGACCAGGGCTAAAAAAATCTACAGAGATTCCTCCCACCCCCACCAAGGACTGTTTTCACTGCTGGACTCTAGAAAGAGGTTCCGCAGCCTCCGTAGCCGAACCTCCAGGTTCTGTAACAGCTTCTTCCCTCAGGCCGTAAGACTCTTGAACGCATCATATTAATCCCCTCAATTCCCCCCAAAAACGAATTAACTCGCTGGAATACAAAGACAATATAACATACATCCATAAACGTTGATGCATATGCAAAAGTGCAATATATTTATCTGTACAGTAATCTATTAATTTATATCTGCACCTTATTGCTCTTTTATCCTGCACTACAATGAGCTAATGCAACAAAATTTTGTTCTTATCTGTACTGCAAAGTTCAAATTTGAGTGACAATAAAAAGAAGTCTAATCTAACTAACTAATTTTCCATCTGATTTGCAGGTGTGTAATTTGTTGTGAGTTCATGCACTGTGTTAGTTTTGTTCTTTGAACAAGGTGATGTTCATGCACGGTTCATTTTGTGCACCAGTAAAAAAACATTTAACTTTGTCTTGAATTTGAAAAAAAAACCAACATTTTATTTTTCACTAAAGAAGGGTTTGGTGTATGCGCATATGAAACTGCTGGGGTTCGGTACCTTCAACAAGGTTAAGAACCACTGCACTAAACTATAGGCACCAACCAATGCATTGGTATCATAAGATTAAACATACAATTTATTAGATAGCTAAAAAGTTAGGAATTATTCAATGATACAATTATGTGCATTGAGTCTATGAGAGTGCTAAAAATAGTAAGGAGTTAATCAATAATCAATAATATACCAGTATGCAGCTTTTTAAACGCATCATCACAAAATGTTTGTTTCCTTAAGAGAGTGAGTTTTGTTGTTTTATTGTTTTTTGTCAACGCTGCTATTTTACCTGTCTTTTTTACTTACATAAAAAACATTTCTGTTTTATTTTGCATTTTTCCTGTCCTCACTTTTAAATAGACAAAAGTTTAACAGTTATTTACATTTTTGTAACAGCCCAATGAGCAGCAAAGTTACAGAATAAATAAATAATAATGAATTAATTAGTCATCTTTGTTGTTAGTAAGAACATGCCTAAAAATATTTCAAACTGAATTTAAAAGTTGATGGCCAAATTAAGAGCCACAAAAATCGACAGTGCACCTTATAACCTGGTGTGTATGTAATGTACGGAATAATTCTGGTTGTGCTTACCGACCTAGAAGCTATTTTATTTGGTACATGGTGTAATGATAAGTGTGACCAGTAGATGGCAGTCACACATAAGAAATATGTGTAGACTGCAAGATGACGCCAGTAAACAACACCAAAACATTACACATGGCGCTCAAAAATCTGTCAAAATGTTTTAGTACAACTTTGGTAAATTATAAAGCCGCACTGCTTGATGAATTGAATTGTCGGAGCATTATGGCTGCTGTAGTCAGACGTACTGTGCTTCAACATATTAGCAGACATATTATCTGGCGTTTTGTTTCTTTAATATTATGCAAAATCAACTTTTCCTACCTTCTGGTTCCTACTGATGTGTATTTGGGATTTGCATAAATCCTGAAAATGTGCGTGCGTTCGCCATTGTAGTCTGTGCCGACACCGTAGTCGATAAGCTCCTTCTTTTTCTCTATCTTTTTGTTATGGGGCATTCATCCTCCGCTGTAACCATTTCAAATATAAAGTAGCGTAAAGTTCTAACTTATATCTGTCACGAGACCTGCTATAGAAGCCCTAAAAACTACCGGTGTAATGGGTTTATATAATTCACCAGCAGAACTTTAGTTATTAGAGAGTTCCGGAGAGATGGATTTTCACGGGACACATTTCCGGCGTTGCTGTTGCACTAGTGAGCCACGGATAAGGAGATGCTGCTCCGTTAGATTTAAGTAAAGCCCGAAGGTCATTACAACAGTTAGCTCCATCTTTTGACACTTCTACAACTCCCGTCCTTGCACGCTACACCGGTACAACAAAGATGACGAGGAAAAGACACTGTCGAAGTGGAGCCACGTAAATAAGACCACCCACAAAACGGCGCATCTTGAAGCGACTGTCAGAAAGCGACTTGAAGATGGTCTGTAAAACATAATCTATGCAACATTTTGACCAAAGACATACCATGACATAATGTAGACCACAAAGAAGTGTTTTAAATTTAGAAAGAAAATCATATGACCTTTTTTTTGCGCCTTGTATCCGGTGCACCTTTTGTATGAAAATAGACCTCAATAGACCCGCTCATCGGCATTGCGCCTTATAATACAGTGCGCACTATGGTCCAAAGAATATGGTAATGCTTTATATTCCAACTAGTCGTTAAGATAGTCGATTACTAGTCGACTATCAAAGCAGTTCTAAGTTGCAGCCCTACTACTTAGGAAAATTAGCAGCCAAAAAAAAAACTGAAGTGGTGACAACAGTTACTTAAAATATGGTTTTGTTGCTTCAATGCTAATGAGTGCCTGTTTTGTTTTGATATTTTTGGATTAAAGTTAAAAGGAATTATCCAGCACTTTTGCATTGATGACAGTGTTTTTTTCCAATCAAGGACTAAGTGTTGGGCGACTACCAAACAATGGACGGTAAAAACACTTTTCCTGTCAACCTCATACATCAAACAAACATGTTATAATCTTCTTCCTGGAAAACAAACTCACGACGTGTAGAGATACTGTTTTGCTTGTCTGTGTTTTACACACAATACATAGTAAATAAACACATTCGATTATTATATAGTCCTTGTGTTTGTGAAGTATGGCCTGTTAAGACTTTTCAAAAGTTGTTGCTTACCATAAGTTTCTCTGCATCTGTGCGGACTTTGAGCAGCTCTGTAATTGCATCCACAAAGCCTTGGTGGTGAAAATTGCACATCTTCTCGATCTCACGGTCATGGTTCCTTATCCTGGCATCCAGCTTCTCCATAAAGCGCTTGTGTGCATTTGGCTGGTCATTGTAGATTGATCTAGCATAGAAATGTACAGTCAGGAACAGAGAAGTGCTAAATGTCAGTGGTTCTCAACTGGTCACATACTGAAACTCACAATTTTCCAAGGAAATTAAGTCACAACCCCACTTCCATAGTCAAAGTAGCGGTGTAAAAAAAAAAATCGCTTTTCAGATTAATCATGATTTCTTTTTGTAACGATTATCAAACGATTACAAAAAAATCTAAAAATTGATTAAAAAAATAATAAATCTTGATTCATTTTTTAGGGGCTGCAATTCTATTCCAAAGCGCTAGGGAACCGTGTTTTCTTGGTGACCAACCACAACGCTTGTTGACCTCCTATTAGCTTCCTGTGTGTAGGAATGTAGCTGTAGTAAACAAAGACAACTCAACATTCCACAGTGTTGTTGGAGCAGGAACTAATAATTTAGAAAAAACGGGCACTTTTTTGTGCATATTGCTTCAAAACCTTGGTTGAAGACATTCGCGAAGGTGTGCTGTGCAACCCCTGAACGAGTTGAGGCATAGGACATATAGGAAGAAAAAAATGATGTACTAACAAGCCAACCAATCACAGCTCTTTGGTCTATGTCACGGCTGACGCAAAGCCATACTTTTTTGAAGGTGCACGAAAAGGTCCGCCGCCGGCTTCAGATTGGGAGGAGTCACCCTTCGTCAGTCACGCAAGCTACAGTATGTGACGCAAGAGCCTATTTCAGCCTTTAGTAGGTGTACAAAACATGTTTGATTGTTGCGAGAGCCACTTAGGGCCTGATTTACTAAGATGTAATAACCTCGCACTAAACAGCGTGTGCTATCTAAATAATAGCGTGTACTATTAGTGGGCCTGTTGCGTGCGATTTACTAACACTGCGTGTGCAATTAAAAAGTGGCGCAAACCGCCTTTTTAAGGGCATTTTAGGAGTCATGCAGGGCATCTATGTTGACACCACTTCATTTTTTTAACCGCTGAAGGTGCATGCGAGGTAAGCTGCACTACTCTGCTCAACATGCAAGAAATGCAGACTTCAAGAAAGTTTTTTTCATATAGGAGATATATTAATAATATATAGGCCTATTCTATGTGAAAAAAACGACCGTCATTAAAAAATTAAAAAAATTAAAAAAAACAAGTGGTAGAAAATGGATGGATGGAAAAAAATGTAATGACAAAACGCATCAATTGAATTCGTCTTAATCAGCCCCTTAAAGCCCCACTTAAGAACGTTCAATTTGGTGGCGCGAGTGGATCAAAGCGGTTGTGTTTTGCCAGAAGAAGCCCGCATTTCCCATCAGGACTCGCACGTATAACGTCAAACTGACATTATGTCCGCTGTAACATTGGCACAATTATTACGTCTCTAATAGCTATGCTGATGTTAAATAGCAGACACTATCAACAAATGATCTTGGATTGCGCTACAAACATGACGCTACCACCAAGAATGTATCAGAGCGGATGCAGGTCGGAAGCAAAGAAAAACCGGCAGGAGACTTTTTTCGAAGGAAGTAGTGTGAAACTATCACGCTGGTGGTTATTCATTTCTATCATGCAATCATCATAGCATTATCATTTTGATTTGAGCATTGAAAGTCCCTTACTAGTTT
This sequence comes from Nerophis lumbriciformis, assembly GCF_033978685.3. Taxonomy (NCBI): domain Eukaryota; kingdom Metazoa; phylum Chordata; class Actinopteri; order Syngnathiformes; family Syngnathidae; genus Nerophis; species Nerophis lumbriciformis. Next base: position 18,937,604 of record NC_084558.2, on the reverse strand, counting down.
AGCAAGAACAGAGCCAAAGCAGCATTGGTGTGAAATCCTGTGTCTTTGAGCTCACGTCAGCGAGTGACAGCCGGGGTAATGTTGATCCTGACTGTACTTTTATCTAGGTGAACTCTGTTTTTCTTTTTTTGTCTCCTCAGAAAAAACTTTTCGTTTCTTTGGTTGTTTTGGAACTTCTGTCATGATGGCAGTAGTTGCACATAGGAGTACGCATCGACTTCCATCTTTGTAACGAATAGGGAAAGGAGAAGTGACGTATGCCGTAAGGCAAGTCAGCACATTTGTAGTATTTTGTGTGGCAGAGTTCCTGCCACTCTCCTTAAAGTTGCTTAGTGCCAGTGAGAGTGATACAGATCCCCTCAGGCCATGACAGAGATGTCATTCAACTCGTTGTAAGTCGATGCTATGAAAAAGTTATGAAAATATTTTATGAAGGTTGAAAAGTTACTTGGTACTGTTATAAGTAATCGAGCAGGTATGAAATTATAAAAGGATGTTGCTGAATAGACAATGTGTCTAATGTTTTTTATTTCCGACTGTCTAAATATGTTGAAACCTCAACGTAGGACAGTCTGTCCGTCTTCTGTCTTTGCAGCGCGAGCACTGCACACTCACAGCCATGTGTGTAACTGTGTTAGTTTGTACGCCTTATTCTGCTCAATTAAGAGGCGCAATCCCCTTTGCACATTTTAGTAGAATAGCTTTGCATGTACTATCTTTAATAAATCAGGCCCTTTGTGTAATTAGCAGCATGTTGAAAAGGTTTGATGAACACTACAAGTTTGTATTTTTCTTAAAAAAAACCCCAACCCATCAGATTCTAACATTAGGTGCTGCAGGAGGCCCCAACTGTGCTCTACCTGTATGTCTGCATAACAGTAAAATTACAGATAAATGTGCTCTTATGTTGTCAAGTGCTCACATTCAGCCATATTTTATTGATGATGATTGCTGCATTTCTGTGTGTGTGCCTGCACAGTTGAACCTCTATAATTGGTAAGACCCCCACAAAGCTCAGATTATAACTTAAACCGTGTGCTGTGGGTCATGTTTTGATTAGCATTAGTAAGCAAGTTAAGTTAATTCAGCAAATGCAGTTTTTATTGTATTTTGGTGTAGCTCCAGATAATATTGGATGTTCTAGAGCAGTGGTTCTCAACCTTTTTTCAGTGATGTACCCCCTGTGAATTTTTTTTTAATTCAAGTACCCCCTAATCAGAGCAAAGCATTTTTGGTTGAAAAAAAGAGATGAAGAAGTAAAATACAGCACTATGTCATCAGTTTCTGATTTATTAAATTGTATAACAGTGCAAAATATTGCTCATTTGTAGTGGTCTTTCTTGAACTATTTGGAAAAAAAGATAGGTTTTTATTTATATTTATAAAGGATTTTTGAATTGTTGCTATTTTTAGAATATTTAAAAAAAATCTCACGTACCCCTTGGCATACCTTCAAGTACCCCCAGGGGTACGCGTACCCCCATTTGAGAACCATTGTTCTAGAGAAACGTACTCCTAGGCCACATCTGTGCTAAGAGACAGTGCCAGGGAGAAGCCGGAGCACGTCATGAAATGTCAACAAAATATGTTGACATTTCCTTTCCTTTTCTCCTGGTTCATATTTACCATTAGTCACAAAAATATCAATAATTATTGATATCGACCAACATAAAAAACTTGTGATACATCTTTCAGCCATATCGATTATCGCCCAGCCCTAAGGACAGCCATTAATATCTTATTTTCTTTGACTTTATTTAATCTCAGTCGAATGGAATAATTTAATCATTTTGTTACTATGCCTAATATTATTTTGTATAAGTTATTAAAACTGTTCACAAATAAGTTGGTGGATTTTTAGTGTGCATGCCTGAAATCATTGTCCTGTGTTTTATTTTAATTCTGAATTGAAATGCCAACACATGTTTAAGTAAGAAAAGCATCGGAATGAATATTGACAATAAATTGATACCAGAATTGGCAATGTAAAGTTAAAGTTAAAGTTCCAGCGATTGTCACACACACACTGGGTGTGGTGAAATTTGTCCTCTGCATTTGACCCATATCCATGTTCACCCCCTGGGAGGTGAGGGGAGCAGTGAGCAGCGGCGTGTGCTGCGCTCGGGAAACATTTGGTGATTCAACCCCCAATTCCAACCCTTGATGCTGAGTGCCAAGCAAGGAGGCAATGGTTTCCATTTTTTGTATAATATCATATAGTCGAAAACAATATTTGTCTGGTTTTCTTTTTTATGTTTACAAACTCAGGAAATAAGTCCCTAGACACAGAAGGGCTTTAAGGGCAAAAATCTAAAGATTTAAATCACAGCCAATAGTAGGAAATCATTTCGATATTTAATTGATATTATTACACCATCATCCAGTGTTTTTGTTTGAAGCGATTACCCTTTTCGCAATTTGAATGGTTCGTACAGCTGAAAACAGCGCAAGCGTGGGGCATTTTTTTGGAGAAAGGCTAAATGGCGCCCAGTACCCATCGAGAACCAATACTGGCTTGACCACCACCACCATATTCAATGAGCCAGACGTGAGCCAAACAGGACGTCGTGTAAATCCAAGCGCAAAAAAAAGGACAATGTTGTCATTAATTAGTACATTAGTACAACATTTCAGTTTTTTATGTTGTATTATTCCTTTTGCTCTATTTTTCCATTTGTACTGTACTGTTTCATTTCTACAATGTGCCATAGGCCAATAAAAAAGGGGCAAATGACCCAAAGTCACACTTTGGACACTCCTGATTGACATATTGTTTTAACGGAAAGGAAAAGTGTTCTCAAACGACGGATGAGAGCCTCTGTGCTCCGGCTTCTCCCTGGCACTGTCACTAGCCATGATCTAAACTAATATAAACTCCTTTCTGATTCCAATGTACACATTGAACGTACTACAGGCTGTCTCTTAGCACAGAAGGATCTAACTATACTCAGAGGAATATGACACAGAGGTGTCTACAACAGGAAGTGAATCCGTGTGACATCACATAAACCAGACGGGCAACAATCATTTTGCCTTTACCAGTAAAACACAATCCTCAAACCTTTACAAACAGTAGAAGGTAAAGATACTTAAACATTGAAATACAAATAATATGGCTCTTAAGTCAAAACAATATTTAATGTTTCTTCTGCCATGAAATTACATGATGTCTATTTGTTTTATTATTTAAATAAAATGTGGTTAAATTATTTCAGTGTGTGTACTTTTTGAGCACATTTAATAATACCATGGTAATAAAAATAACAGTGATAATGTTGGTCACAAAAACCGTGACATAAAATGTTCATGTTACAGCCCTAATACATACCATCAAACCCCAGAATAGTACAATAATAACATATTACACTTTTAAAAAATGCTAGGAAACAACATATGGGTGGGTTAATATGAAAAATGAAAATGTAGGCAGATTCAGGAATCTTAAGTTCAAGTTTAGAGGAAGTTGACAAAAAGGATGAAAATGAGGAGAAAATGCAGCTCGTTTACTATATACTTGATATCTAAAACAACAGCTCCATCTAGTGGCGGTAAAATTACAGGCAACAGTGGCACATTTTGAAAGGTTTTCGTGAACACTTCTCAAATTATATGACAAGCTGGAAGAACTCAGAACCAAACAATGTGTTATATACTGAAACTATTAAACTAGCTTAACACCTTATATTACAGGGAAACACTATGGGCGTATTGCTGTGACACCACTACAACATACATAATTAAAACCAGAAAATAAATGAAATAGACACACGCACAACAACATTCAAAAGCACATAACATCCATCCATCCATCCATCTTCTTCCGCTTATCCGAGGTCGGGTCGCGGGGTCAGCAGCTTAAGCAGGGAAGCCCAGACTTCCCTCTCCCCAGCCACTTCGTCCAGCTCCTCCCGGGGGATCCCGAGGCGTTCCCAGGCCAGCCGGGAGAGATAGTCTTCCCAGCGTGTCCTGGGTCTTCCCCGTGGCCTCCTACCGGTCGGACGTGCCCGAAACACCTTCCTAGGGAGGCGTTCGGGTGGCATCCTGACCAGATGCCCGAACCACCTCATCTGGCTCCTCTCGATGTGGAGGAGCAGCGGCTTTACTTTGAGCTCCCCCCGAATGACAGAGCTTCTCACCCTATCTCTAAGGGAGAGCCCCGCCACTCGGCGGAGGAAACTCATTTCGGCCGCTTGTACCCGTGATCTTGTCCTTTCGGTCATGACCCAAAGCTCATGACCATAGGTGAGGATGGGAACGTAGATCGACCGGTAAATCGAGAGCTTTGCCTTCCGGCTCAGCTCCTTCTTCACTACAACGGATCGATACAGTGTCCGCATTACTGAAGACGCCGCACCGATCCGCCTGTCGATCTCACGATCCACTCTTCCCCCACTCGTAAACAAGACTCCGAGGTACTTGAACTCCTCCACTTGGGGCAAGATCTCCTCCCCAACCCGGAGATGGCACTCCACCCTTTTCCGGGAGAGAACCATGGACTCGGACTTGGAGGTGCTGATTCCCATCCCAGTCGCTTCACACTCGGCTGCGAACCGATCCAGTGAGAGCTGAAGATCTTGGCCGGAGGAAGCCATCAGGACCACATCATCTGCAAATAGCAGAGACCTAATTCTGCAGCCACCAAACCAGATACCCTCAACGCCCTGACTGCGCCTAGAAATTCTGTCCATAAAGGTTATGAACAGAATCGGTGACAAAGGGCAGCCTTGGCGGAGTACAACCCTCACTGGAAACGTGTCCGACTTACTGCCGGCAATGCGGACCAAGCTCTGACACTGATTATACAGGGAGCGAACTGCCACAATAAGACAGTCCGTTACCCCATACTCTCTGAGCACTCCCTACAGGACTTCCCGGGGTACACGGTCGAATGCCTTCTCCAAGTCCACAAAGCACATGTAGACTGGTTGGCACATAACATAGTTTGATAAATGTTGTTTTGATTGGTTATTACTGGACCAAAACAACTTACAAAAGAATTTACACAACATTTCAGCCAGCCAGAAAAAAACATTGTCCCCTCACACCTCACCCGCCCTAATATTTCTAAACTGATGAATAACATTACAAAACATCTCTGACAAAGCATGATTGCAATGTAAGACATTTTTATTTTGTTAATGTCAGGGTTTCCCCTAAATTGCAAAAATACATGTGGCGGTGGAGGCGTGGTTATTGTACAATGCTGCTTATTGTACAATGTACTTTGTTGAGAATTTTTTTGTTTGTTTGTTTTCGAGAGATTTCCCCAATCTTTTTAGTCACTTTTTCGTTAATAAAAAAAACTGCCAACAAATCTAGCATCTATTTCTGGTGTTATTAGAGACTGTACTAGTGCTTACAGACTCTGTTTGGATATTATTGCGCCACATCTGTGACGAAAAGCACACTTGCTTCGCGTTGCTGGGATCCTTTCTCTCATTAAAAGCCGTCAGTAGCACGCAAATAATAAACTATATATAGCATTCACACTGTAACTACCTGCTGGTGTTAATGTGTATGTTAGTGTGTTATGTCGGTCATTTCTCCCCTGGTCTGTGAACCACACCATCTCGGCGGAGAATAAACAAGTGTTGTGTGTCTAGGAGTAAAGCACAGAGGCAGACGTGTGTGCAGAGAGGAAATACTTGCTGGAATTGGGCCCATTGTTATCATAAAATTGGCAATAAAAGCTAAAAAGAAAGTCAGACTTTGTTTGTATTCTTCTGGACGCTATAATACATTATATGACTTTATTTTGTTAGGTGGGACGGTTAATATGAAGCCGTACATTAAGGAGAAACCCTAAATGTAGTTAAACCTGATGTATAGTGTAGCGCTTTTATTTTGAAGCCAATGTTTTGAGAAAGTGTCTTGACATGTTTTAATGTCGGATCAACTGCAATAAAAAAAGGCTCCTTTCAACATCCTGACGACCGTCTTTTATTCCTGTTGAACTTTTATGTCATCTTACCGACTAAAGCAGTCACAGTAACAATCTAAATGTTATGTTTTCACTGCACCTTAACCGTAATCTGCACACGGAAGTGAAGCACCACCCACCTCTAAAACGACGCACGCAGCAAGCGTTTGCTGCAGGGATGTTGTCCCTTCTCACAGCGAAAAATAGTCCTTTTTTGTCGGGAGAAAAACTTGCCATGGCTTAGAACCTGAAATTTCCATGAGGTAGACTTTCTTTTGTCCATTTCTGCTCGCTTGTAGCTCATGAGTAGCAAGTGAACAGCAGCCAAGTGAATGAAACAGGAAAAGTCACCTCGACTGTATGGCAGTTTTTTGGACTTTTTTTTTTTAAACAGACCATAGTCCTTCGCACATCTTTTCTTTTCAACCCTTGTCCCTTCACTATTTGAATGTAAGGAAACAACAACAGGTAGGAACTATAGTGCAGGACTATGTAAATAAAATAAATAACAAAATATAACAAATGTGCTAATAACTTGGTCCAACAATATTTAGATAATTACTGCGTAAAATAAATCATTTCCATCCTTAAATAAGAATAACCCACCAAATTAAATGTTACACAGTCGTAACTTCCTTGCAGTAAACCCTGCAAAAAATGGTTCTTCTCAGGTATCTCTATGTTTACATTTTCACACTTTGCACTAATTTGTTACACTTTCGTAAGCATTTCTTAAATACATTTTAATTTCTAAATTTAACGAGGTCATTGTTAAGTTTTTATTGTGATTTTAGAATTTTGTTTACACTGATTGAGTGTTGTCCATGCTTATGTTGACATTTCCTTTCCTTTTCTCATGGTCCATATTTACAACTAGTCATAAAAATATCAATAATTATTGATATCGACCAACATAAAATACTTGTGATACATCTTTCAGCCACATCAATTATCGCCCAGCCCTAAGGAGAGCCAATAATATCTTATTTTCTTTGACTTTATTTAATCTCAGTCGAATGGAATAATTTAATCATTTTGCTACTATGCCTAATATTATTTTGTATAAGTTATTAAAACTGTTCACAAATAAGTTGGTGGATTTTTAGTGTGCATGCCTGAAATCATTGTCCTGTGTTTTATTTTAATTCTGAATTGAAATGCCAACACATGTTTAAGTAAGAAAAACATCGGAATAAATATTGACAATAAATTGATACCAGAATTGGCAATATAAAGTTAAAGTTAAAGTTCCAGCGATTGTCACACACACACTGGGTATAGTGAAATTTGTCCTCTGCATTTGACCCATATCCATGTTCACCCCCTGGGAGGTGAGGGGAGCAGTGAGCAGCAGCGTGCGCCGCGCTAGGGAATCATTTGGTGATTTAACCCCCAATTCCAACCCTTGATGCTGAGTGCCAAGCAAGGAGGCAATGGTTCCCATTTTTCGTAGTCTTTGGTATGACTCGGCCGGGATTTGAACTCACAACCTCCCAGTCTCAGTGCTGACACTCTAACCCAGGGGTGTCAACGTACGGCCCTAGTTTTATACGGCCCACAGGATGAGTTTGCTATGTATAAAAATTACCCAAAATGTTTGAATGAAACAGCTGTTCTAAATGTGTCCACTAGATGTCGCAATAGCAATTCTTTGTATCTTTGTAGATGATGCTACATATGTATACAAAAAATAAATCACATGATGTTAGAGGAAAATGAGCAAACTACATAAATAACATCCTGTAATATGATTTTGATATTATTTTTTTATCTTGATAGATTGAAAATGAACACCAATGAGTTGACCGATGAACATTATCACATAATTTATTCAGAAAGTTTAAATAACAACAAATAAAGTTAGAATACTATTAACCGCAACATCCATCCATCCATTTACTACCGCTTGTCCCTTTCCGGGTCGCGGGGTGCGCTGGAGCCTATCTCAGCTGCATTCGGGCGGAAGGCGGTGTACACCCTGGACAAGTCGCCACCTCATCACAGGGCCAACACAGATAGACAACATTCACACGCATATTCACACACTAGGGCCAATTTATAAATAGTAAATGGGTTATACTTGTATAGCGTTTTCTACCTTCAAGGTACTCAAAGCGCTTTGACACTATTTCCACATTCACAAACACATTCACACACTGATGGCGGGAGCTGCCATGCAAGGCCCTAACCACGACCCATCAGGAGCAAGGGTGAAGTGTCTTGCTCAAGGACACAACAGACGTGACGAGGTTGGTAGAAGGTGGGTATTGAACCAAGAACCCTCAGGTTGCTGGCACGGTCACTCTCCCAACTGCACAATTTAGTGTTGCCAATCAACCTATCCCCAGGTGCATGTCTTTGGAGGTGGGAAGAAGCCGGAGTACCCGGAGGAAACCCACACAGTCACGGGGAGAACATGCAAACTCCACACAGAAAGATCCCGAGCCCGGGATTGAACTCAGGACCTTCGTATTGTGAGGCACATGCACAAACCCCATGTATCACCGTGCTGCCCTAACATGTAAGTGTAAAAAAACCAACAACATTATGATTTGTACATTTTTCGAATGTGCTTGTTCTATTTTTAAACAAAGAAAATAATCTGAAGTTGTCTTTATTTTTAAGTTATCTTGCCGTGATTTTACCAGTCCGGCCCACTTGAGAGTAGATTTTTCTCCATGTGGCCTCCGATCTAAAATGAGTTTGACACATTAGAACAGTCCTGGGCAATTATTTTGACTTGGGGGGCCAAATTTAGAGAAAAAAATGTGTCTGGGGGCCGGTATATCTATTTTTAGGAAAACTAATACACAACCTCACAATTATGTCTTAATGCTAAAAACGTTATGACAGACCGTCTTAAAAACCGAATGGAATTTTACATGTTCACCCAGAATGTACATGAAAATAAAGAATGTGTGATTTACAATATTAACTATGAAGGATAATACACTGAATATTGACAACATATGAACGTCACACCCCCTCTCAATCGACAAAGTTTACAATCAAGCGAAACACAACAAAATGCAACAAACATAGCAAAATATGAACGTGAAGGGGTAAAAAAAAACAAAAAACACCTACGATATCACTAAGCTTTAGAACTTTGTTGTAAAAAATCTCCTTCCGCGTCTGTCCCTGACACCCGCATTTCAGGCTGGTCGCTCTGGAAACACTCTGTGGAAACGCTCCCCACCCACACTGCTTGGTCTGAGCTGCTGTAACTTAGATTACCATAGTAATTAATTAGATTACCATAGTAACTAGTATATCATGCAAAAGCGCAGATTCCAACCATTGAAACATCACTGCACATCATAATGGCGGCTACAGTTTCGATATTAAAGATCTAAAAAAAATTAAAGCTGCAAGCAGCGATGGACGGGACCGACTTTGACGGCACATAAAATCCAAACTGGAGCAGTAATTAAAACTCTTAGGTCAACTTTTAATCAGAAGGGTTCAATCTCTCTCCTGTGCTAGTTTGAAGCAGACACGACAAACGCGCTCAGAGGAGATAATGTTTGAAAAAAGGTGCCCGGTTTTTACAAAAGTTTTGTTTTGAAGGGGGAATTGCAAACTTCCTGTTGATTTTTGCTGGGGGTTGTCAATCTGTGAAATGTAGGTCTAAGTGAGACCTACATAGAGGTTTTCGTTTCATGTCTCTAAGACAGGGGTCACCAACATTTTTGAAACCAAGAGCTACATCTTGGGTACTGATTAATGCGAAGGGCTACCAGTTTCCATCGATCCATTTTCTACCGCTTATTCCCTTTGGGGTCGCGGGGGACGCTGGAGCCTATCTCAGCTACAATCGGGCGGAAGGCGGGGTACAACCTGGACAAGTCGCCACCTCATCGCAGGGGCTACCAGTTTGATACACACTTAAATAAATTGCCAGGATTAGCCAATTTGCTCAATTTACCTTTAACTCTATGTTATTATTAATAATTAATGATATTTATCTTTGTGGAAACACTGATCATCTTAACGATTTCTCACAATAAATATATATAGAAACAGATAAATATCAATATGCAACACTTTATTTTTATATTTTCTCTAAGTGCACATTTTTCAAACTGAACATTTTCAAATGATCACTTCTAAGACAGTCTTGTGAAATCCCAATATCCCATTTTAACTAGCTAGCCACTAACACTTTTTAACAAATCATGAATTACTTTGCACCATGTTTGTACGAATAATAAGTCATGTAAAATACAAAAGTCTCAAATTTTTAAATAAATCATGTCACACTTTGAACTGGACACCAAATCTGTTATCTGTTTCTTTATCAGTTAGTGAAGACCAAGTCTTTAAAATATTTTTTGGGATTTTCAAATTCTCTTTGAGTTTTGTCTCACTTAGAATTAAAAATGTCGAGCAAAGCGAGGCCAGCTTGCTAGTAAATAAATACAATTTAAAAATTAGAGGCAGCTCACTGGTAAGTGCTGCTATTTGAGCTATTTTTAGAACAGGCCAGCGGGCTACTCATCTGGTCCTTACGGGGTACCTGGTGCCCGCGGGCACCGCGTTGGTGACCGCTGCTCTAAGACATTCCTACTGGAAGTTACAGGCAGTTTTGTCTGAGTTTTCTTTCTAGGAGCAGTTGTGTCTGTGTTTTCTTCCTAGGGGGCACTAGAGCGCAATTTTGAGTTTTGGGGTTGGATTTTTTTATTAGATCGCAATTTTTGCCAGTGCTGATGTGTGTGTCCAGTTTGGTGAGTTTTGAAGCATGTTAAGGGGGTCAAAGAGACAAAAGTGACTGTTTTTACAAAACTTTTGTTTTGAAGGAGGAATTGCCAACTTCCTGTTGATTTTGGCTGAAGGGTGTCAATGTATGAAATCTAGATCTAAGTCAGACCTACATAGAGGTTTTTGTTTCATGTCTCTAAGGCATTCCTACTGGAAGTTACAGGCAGTTTTGTCTGTGTTTTTTCCTAGGGGGCGCTAGAGCACAATTTAGAGTTTTTTTTTTTTTTTTTTTAATTAGATGGCAATTTTCGCTAGTCCTGATGTGTGTGTCAAGTATGGTGAGTTTTGAAGCATGTTAAAGGGGGTCAATTTACAGCTCAAAGAGGCAAAAGTGACTGTTTTTACAAAACTTTTTGTTTTAAAGGAGGAATTGCCAACTTCCTGTTGATTTTTGCTGAAGGACGTCAATGTATGAAATCTAGGTCTAAGTCAGACCTACATAGAGGTTTTTGTTTCATGTCTCTACAACATTCCTACCGGAAGTTACAAGCAGTTTTGTCTGTTTTTTCCTAGGGGGCGCTAGAGCGCAATTTTGAGTTTTGGGGTTTGGTTTTTTTTATTAGATGGCAATTTTCGCCAGTCCTGATGTGTGTGTCAAATATGGTGAGTTTTGAAGCATGTTAAAGGGGGTCAAATTACAGCTCAAAGAGGCAAAAGTGACTGTTTTTACAAAACTTTTGTTTTGAAGGAGGAATTGCCAACTTCCTGTTGATTTTTGCTGAAGGACGTCAATGTATGAAATCTAGGTCTAAGTCAGACCTACATAGAGGTGTTTGTTTCATGTCTCTACGACATTCCTACCGGAAGTTACAAGCAGTTTTGTCTGTGTTTTTTCCTAGGGGGCGCTAGAGCGCAATTTTGAGTTTTGGGGTTTTGTTTTTTTAATAGATGCCAATTTTTGCCAGTCCTGATGTGTGTGTCAAATATGGTGAGTTTTGAAGCATGTTAAGGGGGTCAAATTACAGCTCAAAGAGGCGGCGGAATAATAATAATATAACCTTACAATTACAATAGGGTTGTCCCAAAGGGACATTGCGGTCCCTAATTATTTGGGAATGTCCGGCGGGCCAGATTGAAAAGCTTAACGGGCCGAATGTAGCCCCCGGGCCTTAATTTGCACACGTCTGCATTAGAATCTAACCACAAGGCCACTGAGCTGGCCGACCCCTACGTTATACTTTTACTTTTTTGGGCCTGCGGGCTTGTCAATGTGACTGGGAAGTGGAAGTAGTCAACTGAGGGTAGAGTACGCTTGTCTAACCACTGCCGTCAATTGAGAAGGCAGTGGAAGACTGGCACAAGCAATTAAACAACATTTATATTATATTACTCTTCTATTCACACTGTTGCTTGGCAAGAAGACAAACCCCCACATTACCAGGGTGCTGATTATTGTTAGCACCGTTAGCTGAGAACAGAATGACAAGGTGTAAAGACCACACCCACAAATGTAAATGTTTACATTTTGACGGTTCACCGGTCAACTGTGAATGCACCGATTCAGCAAATGTACGTATAGGTCCACTTTGGTCAGATACGCACCTATTAGGTCAACGTTGATTCAATGTAACCCTGCTAACTAACACGCCAACGATGCTTATTTCCAACACCGTGTAGAGGTCGGGCTAAACCTGCTAGTACTAGCTGGCAGGTTGCTAGGGCAGCTAACGGGAAACTAGCTCACGAATACAATATCCAGTGAATGAAAGCTCACATAACGCACTAAGCACTGCGAACTGCATTGGCTTCCTCAGAAGTGATGTATTCTTACCGAAGCGTGGGGCCGACGCAAGCCGTGTCGGTACTCTCAATTTCCTGTAAAATCCGTTCGTGCTCCGTTATAGACTCCATGGTTGCATTTTCCGCCATGATTGTTTTGTGTGTATTGTGCTTGTAGGGCTTTACAAGGAAGTGTAGGGCCTTTCCTGTAGGTGGCGCAAGGCAGCCACGAATAAACCATTCATTTAGGGACCGAGCTTTTTGTGGTTGAATCCCACGTCTTTATTTGCGACCTTCCTCGTTATTTATTCATACATATGTCGAGGGCTCGCTCCCACGCCTCCATGTGGTCAAGGATCACAAATCTACGATTTGGGAATCGAGGAGTGTCCAACTCCACTAATGGACATTGGAGTGTTACTTTCAAAAGCAAAATTAAAGTATTGCTAGAAACATAATTTTATATGGGACTTTATTGTATTATATGTATAGTACATGTTCCAAAAAGAAAAAAGCATAAAACACCACCAGAATTAGAGATACTACAAGTCAAAGGGATGAAGCTTAGTGTTACGCTCATGACTTGGTGTAACTCAGTGGTTCTCAAACTTTTTTTGTCATCCCCCACTTTGGACAAGGGGGAGTTTTCAAGCCCCACCTGCCCCCATTGCCCCAACAGAGCGCTAATGCCAAGCTTTAACATTTTAAAATTTATTGAACATCAAGTTGTATACATTCAAACTCAATACCATAAAATAACATTAAGTTCAATAATAAATAAAATAACTGTGCAGCTGTGGTATAACTTGCATCAAGTTCAATAATAAATAAAATAACTGTGCAGCTGTGGTATAACTTGCATCAAGTTCAATAATAAATAAAATAACTTCCATCAAGTTCAATAATAAATAAAACAAAAGTATTATAACTTGCATCAAGTTCAATAATAAATCAAAAAAAGTGTTATAACTTGCATCACGTTCAATAATAAATCAAAAAAAGTGTTATAACTTGCATCAAGTTTAATAATAAATAAAAAAAAGTGTTATAACTTGCATCACGTTCAATAATAAATCAAAAAAAGTGTTATAACTTGCATCAAGTTCAATAATAAATCAAATAAAAGTGTTATAACTTGCATCAAGTTCAATAATAAATCAAAAAAAGTGTTATAACTTGCATCAAGTTCAATAATGAATCAAAAAGTGTTATAACTTGCATCAAGTTCAATAATAAATCAAAAAGTGTTATAACTTGCATCAAGTTCAATAATAAATCAAATAACTTGCATCAAGTTCAATAATAAATCAAAAAAAGTGTTATAACTTGCATCAAGTTCAATAATAAATAAAACAAAAGTGTTATAACTTGCATCAAGTTCAATAATAAATCACATAAAAATGTTATAACTTGCATCAAGTTCAATAATACATCAAATAACTTGCATCAAGTTCAATAATAAGTCAAAAAAAGTGTTATAACTTGCATCAAGTTCAATAATAAATAAAACAAAAGTGTTATAACTTGCATCAAGTTCAATAATAAATCAAAAAAAGTGTTATAACTTGCATCAAGTCCAATAATAAATCAAAAAAAGTGTTATAACTTGCATCAAGTTCAATAATAAATAAAACAAAAGTGTTATAACTTGTGGCGACTTGTCCAGGGTGTACCACGCCTTCCGCCCGATTGTAGCTGAGATAGGCTCCAGCGCCCCCCGCGACCCCAAAGGGAATAAGCGGTAGAAAATGGATGGATGGATGGATGTTATAACTTGCATCAAGTTCAATAATAAATCAAAAAAAGTGTTATAACTTGCATCAAGTTCAATAATAAATCAAATAACTTGCATCAAGTTCAATAATAAATACAATAAAAGTGCCACTTTGCAATCTTTGCAAAAAAAAAAAGGAGGAGCTATGCATTTGGCAAGACAGGGCAAGTGACAGCACTTTCCCCCAGGAGAGCCACCTTGCTTCACTGTGAAACAGCACGGCTGTATGATCAGCTCCCATTTCCTCACACAGTGCAGAGAACAGTCGCGCTTTCAGTGGTCGTGTTTTGATCAAATTTACCGCGCTCACAACATCTGTTAAAACCTCATTGAGTTCGGGGCTGAGCTGCCTTGACGCGAGTGCTTCCCGGTGAATGACACACTGTGTGCCCGTCAGATTTTTGTTTCTCTGCAGGCGCTTGCTCTGGTTCGACGACATTTGAGGTGCGAGTCACAAATGTATATATTTGTGTAATTGTGATCCACACATTAGCCTGCTACCCATCCGCGCGAAAGTTTGTTCCGCTTAGCCCCGCCCCCATTAGTTACTGTTGCTATGTCTGTCAAACTTTCGCTCGTACCGAGAAATATAAAGCCTACGGTAAAAATATGTACCGGTAATTTCCATTTATTTATATAGCGGATTTCACAGACAGAATCACAAAGTGATTTACAGTGTGTATAGAAAATGAAAGCATAGTAAAAAAATAATCTAAGAATATAATAATTAAAAAAAAAAATTTAAAGTGAAATTTCCTCCCGTTCCTCGCGCCCCACCTGTCATGTCTCTATTCCCCACCAGTGGGGCGCGCCCCACACTTTGAGAAACACTGGTGTAACTAAACATTACCCTATAACAGGGGTCGGCAACCCGCGGCTCTAGAGCCGCATGCGGCTCTTTAGTGCCGCCCTACTGGCTCTCTGGAGCTTTTTCAAAAATGTATGAAAAATGGAAAAAGATGAGGGGGAAAAATATATTTTTTGTTTTAATATGGTTCCTGTGGGAGGACAAACATGACACAAACATCCCTAATTGTTACTGTTATTGTTTATATTAAACATGCTTCACTGATTCGAGTATTTGGCAAGCGCCGTTTTGTCGTACTAATTTTGGCGCTCCTTGAACTCACCGTAGTTTGTTTACATGTATAACTTTCTAGGACATGTTTTATGCCACCTCTTTTTCTGTCTCATTTTGTCCACCAAACTTTTAAGGTTGTGCATGAAAGGTGAGTTTTGTTGATGTTATTGACTTGTGTGGAGTGCTAATCAGACATATTTGGTCACTGCATGACTGCAAGCTAATCAATGCTAACATGCTATTTAGGCTAGCTATATGTACATATTGCATCATTATGCCTCATTTGTAGCTATATTTGAGGTCATTTAGTTTCCTTTAAGTCCTCTTAATTCAATTTATATCTCATGACACACTATCTGTATGTAATATGGCTTTTATTTTTTTGCGGCTCCAGACAGATTTGTTTTTGTATTTTTGGTTCAATATGGCTCTTTCAACATTTTGGGTTGCCGACCCCTGCCCTATAAGATGAAGGCAATTGCATTTTATTGATATTTGAAATGTATTCAATGTTTATAAATGAATATTTAAATACTCAATGTAAAAAAGGGAATAAATATTCAAAACAAGATCATTAAATTAAATCTAGTTTGGTTATGCCATCATGAGCGCAACACAAGGTTGTAAACGTTTCAACTACAATTCTAAATAAGATGTCAAAAGCAAACTGAAATCAAATACACACAGCTTAAAGATTGATCAATACTCATTTAAATTTAGTAATACATAAATATGATGATTTATCAAAATATAAAAGAAATATACCTGAACAGAACGCTCATGATGGTTACACCAAAAAGTAATGCTATGAATCAAGTTTTTCCAAGTTTTGGGGGCATTTTTATGCTATTTCCAAGCATCTCCTTTTCATTATCGTTGATTTTAAATGGTCAAACTAATGCATATTATATATGCATGCCCTAGTAAACAAAAAAAAAGTCATATTTATTTTGATTGTTACATTTTGAAGTACATTTGTGCAGGTGGGTGCGAATGTACCCATTACCAGAGCTGAGTGTGTATCCTTTGCGGAAGTCTTTATAAGGCCTTGTCAGTGACGTGTGCAAGGTGTATGCCAGCTGCGTCTTATCATAAATAAAATTGTAATAACTTTTATTTGGTCATTTTTGCATTTATTTTTCTTTTCGGATGTTTCCCTCTGTTAGAATCATAATTTTAAAGTGTGTTTATAGTCACAACCACGTTTACAAAAAAAACAATTTTATCGTACATTATTAGTAGAGATGTAATAATAAATAAATAAATGCTTTAAAATGTAATATCGGAAATGATCGGTATCTGTTTTTTTATTATTGGTACGTTTTATTTTTTATTTTATTTTTTTTTATATTAAATCAACATAAAAAACACAAGATACACTTACAATTAGTGCACCAACCCAAAAAACCTCCCTCCCCCATTTACACTCATTCACACTCATTCACACAAAAGGGTTGTTTCTTTCTGTTATTAATATTTCTGGTTCGTACATTATATATCAATATATATCAATACAGTCTGCAGGGATACAGTCCGTAAACACACATGATTGTGCGTGCTGCTGGTCCACTAATAGTACTAACCTTTAACAGTTAATTTTACTAATTTTCATTAATTACTAGTTTCTATGTTACTGTGTTTATATTGTTTTACTTTATTTTTTATTCAAGAAAATGTTTTTAATTTATTTATCTTATTTTATTTTTTTAATTTTTAAAAAAAGGACCTTATCTTCACCATACCTGGTTGTCCAAATTAAGCATAATAATGTGTTAATTCCACGACTGGATATATCGGTATCGGTTGATATCGGTATCAGCAATTAAGAGTTGGACAATATCGGAATATCGGATATCAGCAAAAAAGCCATTATCGGACATCCCTAATTATTAGATTTGTTGCTCTGTGTTATTTATACTGTTGTGTTTACTGAGAGAGGTGACGGCTCAGACACCAGGGGGCAGTATATACAATAATTTATTATATATAATAAATATATATAATAATAAACATTTACAACTAAACTATAGAAATAGAGTGTGTGACTAAAATACAAGAGTGTGTGTGTAGTGTAAGACTATGTGTGTAGATATCTGAAGTGTGTTACCAAGTGTTGATGAGAAAAGGCAGACAAGTCCAAAGAGGGCAAGGCAAAAGGGGTCCAAGTTCAGCGAGGGGTCCGTGGGGCAGAGAGAGACGTCAGAGTCCAGGGGCGAGTGAGGAGTCGGGAAACGAAGAAGGCAGTCCAAAACACCGGGGAAACAACGGGAGATCTCGAGGAGGGATGACTCGGGAAGGCAGGTACACCATGAGAAAAACTAAGTTCCCGCGACGATCCTTGGGTCCACTGGTCCTTTATTGATCTCGCTCTGATCAGTCGCAGGTGTGCAGATTGCCAGCGAGTGATTGCAGCTGGTGGCTGCAGCAGGGCGGAGACGCGCGCGGCGCGTCCCTGGATGTGCGCACCCGTGGGCGTGTCCCGAGGTGCGCACAGACGGATGAGCGGCGTTGGCAGGAGCCTGAGCCGTAACAGTATCCCCCCCCTATGGACAGATTCCAGATGTCCAACATACTCACGAAACAAGGGAGGGTGGAGGGGAGAACTGGTGGTGGGTCGCCGGCCCCAGTGTCCCCGAATCCACCGAGGACGAGTCTGATGGCGGCGGCGAGAAGAACGCCGCTGAAGCCGGCGAGGCGGGCGACCAAGGGACGGCCACCATCTTGGCCGTCGGGAAGGCGGACGTGATTGGCGCCATGGTGCGTCTCGCCGGAAACGAGGATATGACGTCGGCGGCGGCGTGGAGGAAGACGTCATCGGCGAGGCAGGCGTGGAGGAAGACGTCATCGGCGAGGCAGGCGTGGAGGAAGACGTCATCGGCGGCGTGGAAGCGGCAGACGTCATCGGCGGCGTGGAAGCGGCAGACGTCATCGGCGGCGTGGAAGCGGCAGACGTCATCGGCGGCGTGGAAGCGGCAGACGTCATCGGCGCCGTGGAAGCGGCAGACGTCATCGGCGCCGTGGAAGCGGCAGACGTCATCGGCGCCGAGGAGGGCAGCTGAGGAGCAGGCCGAGGTGCTGGAGTCGGCGGAGCAGGCCGAGGTGCTGGAGTCGGCGGAGCAGGCCGAGGTGCTGGAGTCGGCGGAGCAGGCCGAGGTGTTGGAGTCGGCGGAGCAGGCCGAGGTGCCGGAGTCGGGGCCAGCCTGGGAGCTGGTGGAGACGTGGGGGCCAGCCTGGGAGCTGGTGGAGACGTGGGGGCCAGCCTGGGAGCTGGTGGAGACGTGGGGGCCAGCCTGGGAGCTGGTGGAGACGTGGGGGCCAGCCTGGGAGCTGGTGCTAGCTCAGAGGCTAGCCTGGGGACTGGTGCTAGCTCGGAGACTAGCCGAGGGGCTGGTGCTAGCTCGGACGCTAGCCGAGGGGCTGGTGCTAGCTCGGACGCTAGCCGAGGGGCTGGTGCTAGCTCGGACGCTAGCCGAGGGGCTGGTGCTAGCTCGGACGCTAGCCGAGGGGCTGGTGCTAGCTCGGACGCTAGCCGAGGGACTGGTGCTAGCTCGGACGCTAGCCGAGGGACTGGTGCTAGCTCGGACGCTAGCCGAGGGACTGGTGCTAGCTCGGGCGCTAGCCGAGGGGCTGGTGCTAGCTCGGGCGCTAGCCGAGGGGCTGGTGCTAGCTGGGACGCTAGCCGAGGGGCTGGTGCTAGCTGGGACGCTAGCCGAGGGGCTGGTGCTAGCTCGGACGCTAGCCGAGGGACTGGTGCTAGCTCGGGCGCTAGCCGAGGGACTGGTGCTAGCTCGGACGCTAGCCGAGGGACTGGTGCTAGCTCGGACGCTAGCCGAGGGACAGGTGCTAGCTCGGACGCTAGCCGAGGGACAGGTGCTAGCTCGGACGCTAGCCGAGGGACAGGTGCTAGCTCGGACGCTAGCCGAGGGACAGGTGCTAGCTCGGACGCTAGCCGAGGGACAGGTGCTAGCTCGGACGCTAGCCGAGGGACAGGTGCTAGCTCGGACGCTAGCCGAGGGACAGGTGCTAGCTCGGACGCTAGCCGAGGGACAGGTGCTAGCTCGGACGCTAGCCGAGGGACAGGTGCTAGCTCGGACGCTAGCCGAGGGACAGGTGCTAGCTCAGACGCTAGCCAGGGGACAGGTGGTTGCGGCTGGGAAAAGCGGAAGACAGGTGGAATTAGTCTGGCAGAGGGTAGCCTGTCTTGGTGCAGCTGCGCCACCCCATCAGCACAGCCACCAGTACTACCCCCCCTCTCCGAAAGCGGATGCCAGACGCTTCTTTCTGGCTGAGGAACAGTCACTATGGGTGGGAGGAGGGTGTCCAGGCGACGGGTAAATTCCTCCTTGCTTATCTTGCTACTGAACATGCCTTTCCAAGACTGCTCGGCAGGACAAGACAAATCCTCTGGTTTGAAGCGAAAAAAAGAAAAACACATGGTGAATGGGGCAAGAGGCAGAAAAAAAAAAAAAATTCACAGGGGCGGAACTAAAGTCACTGGGGAGGGGCTAAGGAACTGTGCCGTCAGGTCCTTTAATAATTTTGGCGGGAACTTACTGTTGTGTTTACTGAGAGAGGTGACGGCTCAGACACCAGGGGGCAGTATATACAATAATTTATTATATATAATAAATATATATAATTATAAACATTTACAACTAAACTATAGAAATAGAGTGTGTGACTAAAATACAAGAGTGTGTGTGTAGTAGTGATGGGTCCGGCAACACCGATGCATCGGCGCATGCGTCGAGCTCATAGAGCGAAACCCTGTGTCGGTGCGCGTATCGCTTTTAGAAAGTCACGTGACCGATCATGAGCTGTTTTGGTCACGTGACCGATACGCGAACTGTGTCGCACTGACGCCTCCTCTGTGCCCTGTGAGCGGGTCTTTTCTACAGCCGGAGAAATAATAACTAAGAAGAGAAAGCGTCTAAAATTGAATACGTTGGAAAAACTTTTTTTTTTTTTTTTTTTATATAAAAATGTGTAAAAAAATAATAATAATAATTTCCAGGTCCACAAGCATCCTCATTCACAACACGTTCTCTTAGATTTCCATGTTATGATACATGTTCACATTATTTATTGACTGTATCTAAAAAAGACAAAAAATATATTTTTATTTAAATGAAGTTATGAAATAATCCTAAATGAAATACAATGACTTGCTTTATATTATTGTATATACTAGGTCAATGGTTCTCAACCTTTTTTCAGCAATGCACCCCCTGTGAATTTTTTTAAAATTCAAGTACCCCCTAATCAGAGCAAAGCATTTTTGGTTGAAAAAAAAAAGATGAAGTAAAATACAGCACTATGTCATCAGTTTCTGATTTATTAAATTGTATAACAGTGCAAAATATTGCTCATTTGTAGTGGTCTTTCTTGAACTATTTGGAAAAAAAGATATAAAAATAGCTAAAAACTTGTTGAAAAATAAATAAGGGATTCAATTATAAATAAAGATTTCTACACCTAGAAGTAATAATCAACTTAAAGTGCCCTCTTTGGGGATTGTACTAGACTAGAGCTCCATCTGGATTCATGAACTTAATTCTAAACATTTCTTCACAAAAAAAAAAAATCTTTAACATCAATATTTATGGAACATGTCCACAAAAAATCTAGCTGTCAACACTGAATATTGCATTGTTGCATTTCTTTTCACAGTTCTTTTTGACAGACATTTTAGTGACAACCCTGAGCTTGTGTTTCACGGAGTTTATGAACTTACATTCATATTTTGTTGAAGTATTATTCAATAAATATATTTATAAAGGATTTTTGAATTGTGGCTATTTTTAGAATATTTTTAAAAAATCTCACGTACCCCTGGCATACCTTCAAATACCCCCAGGGGTACGCGTACCCCCATTTGAGAACCACTGTACTAGGTCATAAAATCAGTGTCAGTTGAGTCGGTCCATAGGTTGCCTGTAGGGATTTTTAATGTCCAGCAGATGTCAGTATTTAGTGACACGGTATCGACACAGTATCAATACAGTTTTGCAATGTGTCGAAACGCTTCATGAGGCTTCATCAACCCATCACTAGTGTGTAGTGTAAGACTATGTGTGTAGATATCTGAAGTGTGTTACCAAGTGTTGATGAGAAAAGGCAGACAAGTCCAAAGAGGGCAAGGCAAAAGGGGTCCAAGTTCAGCGAGGGGTCCGTGGGGCAGAGAGAGACGTCAGAGTCCAGGGGCGAGTGAGGAGTCGGGAAACGAAGAAGGCAGTCCAAAACACCGGGGAAACAACGGGAGATCTCGAGGAGGGATGACTCGGGAAGGCAGGTACACCATGAGAAAAACTAAGTTCCCGCGACGATCCTTGGGTCCACTGGTCCTTTATTGATCTCGCTCTGATCAGTCGCAGGTGTGCAGATTGCCAGCGAGTGATTGCAGCTGGTGGCTGCAGCAGGGCGGAGACGCGCGCGGCGCGTCCCTGGATGTGCGCACCCGTGGGCGTGTCCCGAGGTGCGCACAGACGGATGAGCGGCGTTGGCAGGAGCCTGAGCCGTAACATATACACTGTAAACCAGTGGTGTCCAAAGTGTTGCCTGGGGGCCATTTGCGGCCTGCAGATATATTTTTTTTAAGTCACACATACTCAAAAGGATATTCAAAAAGAAAATAAAACTATAAAAAGTGGAATAAAGAAGAAAACAGGTGAAATGTAACGAGAAAAAGCTGAAATTTTTGACTCTAATAACACAAAGCTGCCATCCTGGCTGTTTTTTTTAACACTGTCATTGCTCAAAAAATAATAAAAAATCAAACTCAATGTTGTTAAAAATGGGACCCATTACCTCCCTGCTTGGCACTCAGCATCAGGGGTTGGAATTGGGGGTTAAATCACCAAAAATTATTCTCGGGCGCGGCCACTGCTGCTGCTCACTGCTCCCCTCACCTCCCAGTGGGTGATCAAGGGTGATGGGTCAAATGCAGATAATAATTTCGCCACACCTAGTGTGTGTGTGTGACAATCATTGGTACTTTAACTTTAACTTTATGAAGTATTGACATATTCAAGGCTTCAATTACTTCACATCAAAAATTACACTTTGAAATATGTTTTTGGAAAATAATTGCACATTTTCTGTTTTCCATATAAAAACAAAGTTTTCTTTGAGAAAAATGGCAAAAAAACAAACACATGAAAATGTAAAAACTTTTAATCAATGGATAGATCTAAAGTTGTTTTAGAAACATAAGCGTTAAAGGTAAAAAAAAATAAAAATACAATATACTGTATATATATATATATATATATATATATATATATATATATATATAACACTTTTTGGGGAGGGGCACTTTTGGATCCTTAAGAATTTCAATTGGATTGATTTTAAACTATCATTGCTCAAAAAATAATAATAAATTAATATTATGAATTAATTATTTAAGATTTCAATTACTTCACATCAAATATTCTACTTCGAAAAATTATTTGGGAGAAAATATTGCATATTTTGCGTTTTTGCCATAAAAATCTGGGTTTTGACAAAAAGAGCATAAAACGTAATAATAATAATATTAACTTTATCCTGACAGATAGACCCTGAAGTTTAACTAGAGATTTAAGAGTTTGATAAAAAAAAAATAAAAAAAAAAAGATTATAATAATATAATGTATGACTTTTAACATTTCATTGACTGAGACCCTTGCAGGTCCCCAGAACCAAACTTCAGGGGAGTCGTGAAGGTTAAAAAAAAAAATCTATATTTTGTATTGGTTTTGAAAATGTAAAGTATCAAAGTGGCGTCCGCATGCTTTGATTTTAAGTGTGCGGCCCTCAGTGGAAAAAGTTTGTAGACCCCTGCTGTAAATAATGTACTTGAATTAGCAGAGTACTACATACATACTTGCTTGTTTATTTTTTGTGTGTTATTTCTAAAAATGGCATACTTTTTTGTGTATAATACATACGACGTATCAGTTGGGGTCTCTGCTGGAGCTGTTGTCCCCGCGACCCAATTCCGGATAAGCGGATGAAGATGGATGGATATCAGTTGGCTACTGTATGTATTAAATGAGTCATTTAGCACAATCACATATCTATCTAGCTATGTATTATTATTCTATACATAGTTTATATATAATTTATTGCTTCATATTCTACTATACAAATACAAATAAACCTATTTTAATTGGATTACATTTTTTGTTCTTTGCATTTTTTTATCAAATAGAAAATAGTTCACATTTTAGTTTCAGTTTTGAGTAAAACGTACAATTGCAAATTGTGTGCTCATATTGCATTTCCATACCTTAAGGTGGTTCCTAGAGGAAGAGTCACAGATTCTAGTTCTGCAAAAATATTCCCAAAGACCTTCTCCTCCGCTTCATTGTCATCTTGTCTTTGACAAGGGGGGTCAGGCAAAGCAGCATGGACCCTCTTACTGGCCATGTCTTGATTTAAGCTCTTTTAGTGTGTGGGACTAAAAAAATCAGCATACATTTAACCTAGACAGCAACACAAAGTGTGTGTGCTTTCTGAGTGTGTGTCACCTGCTACAGTCAGCAGAAAATGCAGCAACAGGAAAAAGAGACCTTGTGATTCACTTGAACTTTGAGTCCGACAAAACTGCAATATATGTTTTCAGCCACACTTTCACACGCAGTCAGCATTTAGTGATCCTATATAACATCAGGAATGTTTTATTCTGGGATTGGGTACTTCACATGTGTGGACTTCTTTCCACAAATCAAAAACATGCAAGTTTGAACTCTATGCACAATGGAATTACGCAGTGAAAATATAAATATTCTGCCATATTTGTAAAAAACAAACAACATACTCTTGTTTACCCTGGCCTCTTTTTGTTACTGCTTTCTTTATCTGCTTATTATTCATGTTTTTCCATCCCAATTTTTAAAATGTGTATTCCTATGCTTTCCTCAACACTGCACAATCCATACAATGCCATTTTGTTTACTCCTATTTGCCTATCAGTATTTATATTTTGCCAATATTTTGTTTTCTTTACAGAGATAGTGTAAGTGTCACATGTAAAAGCTGTAGAGTGACGGAATTATCAGTAATAAATATAGAAAAGTATAGTAGGGTTAGTTCTGCTTCTTCTATTTCTTTTGTACGTGTTAAATTGTGCGAATGCAACCATGAGATGTTTCCTAAATGTAAATTATTAAAGTAAATCGAACACACTCACATTCGTATGATTAAACCATGCTGCCTGCACGAAGGTCAAGGCCCTCAATCACAATCCTGAACTGAACATAAAAATCCTTTACTGCCAAAACTGACATTGGATCAATTCTGTATTTTAACAGTCTAACTACACAAATTGTGACAGTAACTTACACCACCGGCCACAAAATGTCCATTGGAGTCTTAATGAATGTGAATTTATTTTGCACATGAATTAGTATTATGTATCACTTCTTTAACTTGGGGTAGGAATACAAACGATTGACCACAGACTTACGACAACAAGCCGAACGTTAGGAGGTTACGTAATTGTTGCCATTGGTTTGTCTGACTAGTGCCTGTCTATTATTTAGCTATATAACTTATTGGGAAACCTTCATAAAACCTTCAGGAAATGTCCAAAATGGCATGACGTACAGATCATTTAAGTTTTGGGGCTGATACGGAACATTTCTACGTTATGTTATGTTATGTTATGAGCTTCTGCGTGTGTGTATGCCAGTGACCCCGCCTCCACCCACAGAGACAAAGACAGTGGATGACTGACAGAAGGCTTCACTTTGTTTCTTTCATTCCGGCATTGATGGACTTAGACTTAGACTTAGACTTAGACAAACTTTAATGATCTACAAGGGAAATTGATAGCTCAGAAAGTTATGGTCACATTTTCATCTACCTGTCAGGAAATGTAAAAAATGGGATAAGTAACCACTGATCACAACTTAGAGCCTTGGCGGGGTCTGCGTTCTCCAAGTGCATTTCTAGTTCTGTGTTTTGTCATTTTGTCCAGAATCATATTACCTCTCGATCAGTGATTCTCAAACTGTGGTAGTGGTACGCAGGCTCCATCTAGTGGATCACCAAAGAATCACTTGATTTAAATACAGTGTTTTATTTTTCTATAGTCATACACAGTGTTACTGTTCAAACTATGTGTAATGTTATATGGCCAAACATATATATATATATATATATATATATATATATATACATATATATATATATATATATATATATATATATATATATATATATATATATATATATATATATATATATACATATATATATTATTAATATATATATATATATGAAAACAGACTGGAGGAGCTTTCTTATTTATTAAAACAATGTGTAGTTCAATGTATTACAAGTTTAAAAATAAATCTCAAATACAAAATTCCACAAACTCTCCTTGTATAATAAGCGGTGTGCAATTAAGGCCCCTTAAATGCTTTGTTCAGTGGTTAGTGCCATAGTGTTGTTAAAACTTTATTAATGTATATATTTTTCTTATTATCATATTTATTATTTAATTTTGCAATGTTTCTGTTGTTGCATAATGCTGTATTCTTGTTTTGATTGATTGGTATTTTAACCATGTGAAGCACTTTGTGAGCTCAGTATGTGAGAAGTGCTATATAAATACATTTTACTGACTTACAACTACTGGAGTGTGGCAGTGTCTTAAAGCATACTTTTAATACTGTACTATTGTGGTATGTTTTGGTCAGGAATTTGAGTTATGGGCCCTTTTCAAAGTTCGAGAAAAAAGTACTAAAAAACTAAGAAAATTCAAATAACTCCCCCAAAGTTAAGGCTTGAGTTTCACAAAATTATGTTGAGGTCTTGCGTGATGGATGCTTACGTCTTTAATGACATCGCACTTGATGGTGTTTTTAAAGTAAACACTTTGTGCAATTTAAGTGACAAACAGTATAATCCCTATATTTCAGTCATATTCTGAATGGGCAATATTCCTTCTAGAGATGACTGTTAACTGCTTGCAAGTGATTAGAAATCTACGATGGCCTGGAAGTGCTAAACACTTTAACATTTCATGAAACAAATGACAATTTCAGAAAACACAAAAGACGTTTCGCTTTACAATTTCAGAAACACAAAAACAATAAACCGGAAAATTAATGTCCCAAATCACAAATTGACAGCTAAGTCAGCCAATGATTTTGTCCACATCCACTGAGTCATGACTTCCTTATTAGAGATTAGAGGGTCAATCAGGCTCTGTGGACATGAACAAAATGATTGGCTGATTTTGCTGTTAATCTGTGAATTTGGAACATTTCTTTTCAGGTTTATGAAATTGTAAGTTGCTTCGGCTTTTGTTTTTGTGTTCTCTGAAACTGTAAATTGTTTCGACTTTTGTTCATTTGTTTTCTGAAATTGTAGGTTTTTGTGTATTTTGAAATTGTAAATTGTTTCGGCTTTTGTTTGTGTGTTTTCTGTAATTGTAATTTGTTTCATTAACGGGTAAAGTTTTTTTGCACTTCAAGTCCATTGTAGAAAACAATCAAATAATGCATTGCTATGGACAAGGGCAAATATATTATCAGCACTAGTTGTTAGCATATAAATAGAACCACTCGTGTATATTAGATTGCATGTATAAGAGATGTATGGCAGTGCCAAGAAACAGTAGAACAAAATCACAATCAATAGTTTGGATAGTGCACATTTACACCAGTACACCAGCAATAATTTCAATTTCCAGGGTTGCTGCTATTTCTTAATGACTTTATTGTCAGCAGATTTCACATATTAAAATATTTTAATGGAAAATTATCTCAATAACATTTTAGCATCTTTCTACGTTTTTAGGTAAACTACATTAGGTGTGTGGATAAAAACTGCTACAAAAGCTGAATTGTTGTTAAAGAACTGTTTTAAAGTGCGAGTGAAGTAGCAGGCCCTGAGCAGCTTACATAGCCACTTTCTACTTCCTGCCATTCTTTTCAAAACGTATTGGCCAATTGGGAGTGTAGATAGAGTGTGTCTTCACAAAACTAAGACTATGACTTTCCTTATTACCTCACCAAAAACAAGAAGTGGATCTACACACACACACACACACACACACACACACACACACACACACACACACACACACACACACACACACACACACGCATGCACACACACTTAAGCAAAAGCATCGGAAATGTGGCAGAGCGGAACCGGCACTGCTACACAATGGAGGGGATGGTTGAAGAACGGGATGTAGGTAAAGCAGATGACAGACAAAGAGAAACACTGGTACCTTAAGGGGTATATATTAACAATGCCATGTATGCAGAGTAGACATTAAAGTAAAAAACGGAAACAATTCCATCTGAGTCGTACTACGGTACATGTGCTCAAGAAGAGAGGATTTGTGTACTTTGTCCTCAATGTTAAAGCAAGTTTAAACCGTGCTTCTTTGAATGTTGATAAGTGTCCGATCGTACGTAGTATCCAATCAGTCAGTGTCAAGAGTTTCATTGAGTTTTATAGTTCTCTCAGCTATATACTGAAACATAGTATGCATGTGTTGCTATGTAAAGTGTTTTTTTTTTTTGGCATTACCTACTTACATACTACATAATAGGGGTGCATAAAAAAATGGATTTACATCCAAAGCACAATTGTTATTCATCCCGATTCTAAATCGAGGCATAATTTTTTTAAATCGATTAAAAAATATGTACATAAATGTATTATAAAAACAATACATTTTTATAAATATATTTTTAGGCCATCTCCATGCAGCCTGAAAGAGCTTTTCTAAAGTGTAATCTGTTTTGAAAAAGTTCCATTATAATTATAATACCAAATAACACATTGCGAGAATCGGTTTGATTCGAGTATCGTGTTGAATGAAGAATCTATTCTGAATCGAATCGACACCCTAGAAATCGGAATCGGATTGAATCGTTAGGTGCCCAAAAATTCACACCCCTATTTTTTTTAAATGTAATACACAGTGATGCGTGTGAAACAATTATCTAGTAGTCTGACCTCTGCAAAAAACGGGCTAATTGGAGACCGTTATTTGTTAGTTTAAATCAATCGAAGAATGGTTGAAGCCTTGATTAATTTCTTCACCTAATTTCTGTGGTACATTTTGTGGTGTTTTTGGCTCATCTGAGAATCAGTTTATTCCCTCAGTGTGGGATTAAAAAAATCCAACATTTCAATCATTTACATGATTCAATTTAGTTTAGAGGGTTTGAAAACAAGTATTTTTCTCCAGCCGCAACTCATACAAAGTCTTGTGGCACCTCCCAAATCCATGGTCTATACTTTATGTGCTCTGTGATCAGTGATGGGCAAGCCACTTAGAAAATTGTGGAAGCTAAACTACTAGTTGCTCTCCATTAAATGTAGCTAAGCTCCAGGGGAAGCTATCCCCAGAGAATTGTGGCAGGCTACACGACAGGCTACATGGCAAAAGTAGCTTGCTACATTAAAGTTAAAGTTAATGTCCCGACGATAGGTGTGGTGAAATTATCCCCTGCATTTGACCCATCCCCATGTTCACACCCTGGGAGGTGAAGGGAGCAGTGAGCAGCAGCGGTGGCTGCGCTCGGGAATCATTTTGGGGATTTAACCCCCAATTCCAACCCTTGATGCTGAGTGCCAAGCAGGGAGGCATGGGTCCCATTTTTATAGTCTTTGGTATGAATCAGCCGGGGTTTGAACTCACGACCCTCCAAAAGCTACATTATGTAATTACAGTATATAAGGTAATGTACAAATTCCCACCAAATAAGAGAACATATGCTCAGATAGATTGTTTATTGTAACAAACACAAACTAGAAACATGTCCTCTGTCTGTCTTTTTTAAATTTTAACATTACTTTTAAATTGTGTACCATGTACAAAATGAAGGGGAAAACACAGGAAACAAATTAAATAAAAGGCAGTGAAACAATAGTAATGATAAATGAACACCATAATATAAACTCTAATGGAGAATTTTCAGTACAGGAAAAAAATACTGTTTCAACAGAAACCAGAGTGGCAAAATGAAAATAACCTGGCCAAAGGAAAAGTACAAAACATTAGTCTCACAAGAGACTTTAACAAACTCCGTCTTTACATGAAGAAATCAATACAAGTGAACATATTTAAAGTAAATATTAACAGAGTTAAAAACAATTTTATTCCTCCCCAATATTTCAAGTTCTTTAGATAATAATGAGAGTGTACAATAAGGGTCCATTACTTTTGACTATTTGTCATTTAGCTGGGGAAACCCAACAACTGCCTCTAGGGGTCCCCGCACCCTACTGTATGTATTTATTTAGTTTGCATTTTCTTTGGCTCACCCCTATAATGTTATTCATTTTCTACAGTAAATAAAAACAGCATCCATCTATATCTTGACAAAAAACAAGGACTTGTGTGATGTTTTGGAACAGTTGATAATAATTATCATGTGCAGTAAAACTTTGAACTTAACTCACCTTAATCAACCAATCAATCAATGTTTATTTATATAGCCCTAAATCACAAAAGTCTCAAAGGTGTGTGTTCTTAAATGTGTGTTCCACGTCTTCCATGTCAAGAGTAGTTTTGATTTGGGCTTACAAAGTAAACAACTAAAAATTAATATTTTGGGTGTTGTTTTATCCAAACGCAATAATTTCTCCAAATGTGGCCAAGGAGACGCATTGTGGGTTTACTGGATGTCGTCTACATCGCAAAAAGGAAAATCAGAGGGAGAAAATCCCTCTGCCATCTTCCACTAGGCTTCTTTTTTTTTTTTAATCGTCCGCTTGGATATTCCCGCTTGTCTTCTCCGACTCCCTCGTCGTCATTTGGGATGTGCGTGTCTGTTGTGATTTCCCTTCCTGGTTCGATGACGTACCCTATCTTGCCTCTGATTGGTCTGCCCCTAATGTTTTGTCCTAACCTTAACCAATGTCACTCATCATGGCAAACCAACCAATATTCATGGATTATCTCCGAAGCTAAAGCTAAAGTACCCATGATTGTCACACACACACTAGGTGTGGCGAAATTATTCTCTGCATTTGACCCATCACCCTTGATCACCCCCTGGGAGGTGAGGGGAGCAGTGAGCAGCAGCAGTGGCCGCGCCCGGGAATCATTTTTGGTTATTTAACCCTCAATCTCAACTCGGCCGGGGTTTGAACTCACGATCTAAATAGCTAAACTATGGGAATCGCTACTCGTTCAAAAAGTAGCGAAGCTAATTCCAAGCTACTGGGAAATGTGGTTCAGCTACAAATCTTCGCTAATTGTAGCTCGTTACTGTCCAACACTGCCTGTGATTGACTTGCAACTAGTCCCAGGTTTTTATACTGTATCTAAGGTCTGGAATATTGTTTTTGCTATTGTGGGATGTTGTGTGTTAACATTTGTAAATAATACAAAAACAATCCATCATTTTGATGGGGGGTATAGTTTGTCTGTTAAGAAAATGCAAGCGTTTTGGGAATAAGTTCACTGACTGCATATTGTGTGAAAACGACATGGTGAATGGTATGGCCACAAAAGACCGATGCTGTGCTAATTGTGTTTAGAGTTTTGAAAATGTGACAATTGCGTGGACAAACGCTCATTTGTGACTGAAAAAAACTGTAAGTGGCTACTATAGAGAAACTGAAATGCATTGTGATCACCTAGTTTCTAACACTAAATGTTAAAAAAATGCAACTACCCCATGAAATAAACGCAGCAAAAATAGACTGTGTGGAAGATCGAAGATAGACATGTTATTTTCATTGGTAACATTCATATTTTCCGATGCAGAAGATAATATTTCACCGCTGTTTGATTGACATGTTTCATGTCTTTATGCAACACATGGTGCACACTAACACGTTAAGAGCAAATAATTTCAGCAAATAAATGCAGCGCAATTTGCATCACTTTGGCCTCCATCTCCTGTCGTACATTCCCTTTCTGATTGGTGTAATTATTATTTGTTTGGCCTTTTGTTCATTTGTTAAATTTTTTTAATGCAGTAAAGTGTTTTGGACTTTTGGGCCACTGTAACCTCATACCCAAAATCGGCTCATGTTTGCAGTGACGAGGAGCCTCCTATTCTACTTAAAGAAATTATTGGTATTGGTAGCACACATTATTTTATTGTGCCTTTTAAATGAGCCGATTGACTTTTTCTATAAGTAATTTTTAAGTACTGGTTTAAAGTTAAACATCTGACTCTTACATATGTGAGAGTGTTTTATTAGATATAATGAAAGTGCATGTCAACAAGTCATTGTCAGTTATAAGTTCACGTGTTGTTTTTGAAAATACTATTCCTCTGTGAGCTATCCAGCGACCATGTGTTCTTCCTTTCCATGCCTGCCAGTTTCCTGTCAACTTCCTCTGTCTTTTCAGACCACAGGTTCTGCTCTACAGCTGCTGACCTTTATTGTAAGTCACACTCCAAACAAATAACACTGAAGAACATCCTGGACAAAGAAAGTCTGTGGCTCATGGGAGGTTGTCCCTGAAGGACAGAGGTCAGGCAGACCTTTTATGGCAACACAATGACATGCTATCACACATCTGATGTCGACATGCTTAATTCCAACTTTAACCTCCATCAATGAAAATTTGCCCAGTTAAGCCTTTGAGCAAGGCATCTATCTGTACCAGTTACGTACAGTAAGTGAGAGTTATTGGCCCAGAGAGTATATTTCATTAGCCTAGTGGTTTATATTCATAGTTATGCACTTTTTAACAATACACCATAACTTCCCTAAATTATTGCAAAAAAAAACGTAGACATCCAGCCGACGGTTAGCAGATTTCTGAAGGTCCCCGTACCCTAGTTTGAAAACACCTGCGCTCAAATTCAGTTCCATTTGTGACATCATAAAGCAACAGCTGGGAGAAGGCTGCAAGCGAGTATATGATGACTGGTTTACAATTTTGAGAGGTCCAGACATTCATAGCCTCAGTTTAATGAAAAAAAATGTGGCAGTTTGAAGACAACGATACCTCGCCTCCAGTGGGTCTAACGCCAAAGCCACGTCCAGTCTCTCCTTCAGTGGCTCCGACGACACCGCCAGCTCCTCGAGTGTCTCCAACAACGCCGCCAGCTCCCCCAGTGGCTCCGACGATGCCGCCAGTTCCCCCAGTGGTTCTGACAACGCCACCAGCTCTACCAGTGGCTCTGATGACGCCAAAAGCTTCTCCAGTGGCTCCGACGATGCCGCCTGCTCCCACAGTGCCTCCGACGATGCTGCCAGCTCCCCCAGTGGCTCTGACAACGTCGCATGCTCCTCAAGTCCGCCTCCTCGTCGGCCTCCAAATCACTTTAAAAATACATCCGAAAAAAGACCAACAATACTGTAACCTGTATAATAACAAAGCTGTAACGACATTGTTATGGCAAGAGCAAACACTGAGTCGCACCCCCGGCCAAACTATGAAAAAAACTGCGACTTATAGTCCGAAAAATACGGTACTATTTATTGCAGTGTCCCTTGCGGGTGCATTATTCGCTATTAGCGACTGTCATGTGTTTGTGTTCCATGCCACGCAAAAAAGCCTTTTTTCCATGCTCGCCCTATCCTACGTTTATTTTGAGTTTTCTGTGCATTGCTAGCCGAATTTAAGTTTAAGACAGACAATCCTCCATCCACCTTTGTATGTCAAAATACTGGACTGTCAGAAAAAAAATGGACATATTGTCTATTCAGCAATATCAATTTATAATTCTATTGCTGCTGGGTGACATCAAGGGCGGATTAAAACAAATTAAATTGGTGCGTTTTGGTGTCTGCTGGCATTATTTTTAATGTTGGTTGTTTTTTCCATTTAGGGAATATATCTCCTGTATGAAAAGATGTCTTTCAAGAAGCATTTTCTTGCAGTTGTGATAGTCCATGTAGTTTCCTAATAAATCCTTAGCTTGACGCTCCTCTATATAGCTTGGTTGGTAGAGTGGCCGTGCCAGCAACTTGAGGGTTCCAGGTTCGATCCCCGCTTCCGCCATCCTAGTCCCTGCCGTTGTGTCCTTGGGCAGGACACTTTACCCACCTGCTCCCAGTGCCACCCACACTGGTTTAAATGTAACTTATACATTGGGTTTCACTATGTAAAAGCGCTTTGAGTCACTAGAGAAAAGCGATATATAAATATAATTCACTTCACTTCACTACTTCCTACTGATCCCGCTTGCAGCGGCGACAACAAAAGAAAAACACCAGGCTCTCCTCTACGTTTTGTGTACCATTTACCTGTAAACTTAATTATTCAAAATGTCCAACGATGACGATGTGAAAGAAAAAGTGTTATGAAGAAACAAAGTGAGAGTGTGACTGAATGAGTTAAAGAGAGGGAGGTCAAAAAACTGTGTGGCTCCATTCCACCATACCTGGCTGCCCCTACCCATAATACACCGTGCCCAAAACCTTTTTATCGTGCACACAGATCATTCCACCATAAATGCAATTAAACAGTTGCATGTTTTTTTACTGTACTCAAATTATTCACACAAACGTAATAGTTACAAATAACTCAAGTGTGCCTTATAATTACTCTAAGCATGCAATATATGCATTTTCATATTATTCAAATAAAGTAAATAGTCCCCTTTTGACTGAGAAAACATAAGGCACCTTCCATAAAATGTAAATTAACTTAAGTAGCATTTAGGCTCTACATCCCCTACCACCAAGGCACAGAATGCCAGTAATAAATGCAAAAACCTAATTTACCGTATTTTTCGGACTATAAGGCGCACTTGAAATCCTTTCATTTTCTCAAATATTGACAGTGCACCTTATAACCCGGTGCGCCTAATTTACGGAATAATTTTGGTTGTGCTTACCGACCTCGAAGCAATTTTATTTGCTGCATGGTGTAATGATAAGTGTGACCAGATGATGGTCACACATAAGAGATACCTGTAAACTGCAATATGACGCCAGTAAACAACACCAAAACTTTAAATGTTCCATTGAAAATATAGAACATTACAAAATTGGTCAAAATGTTTTAGTATGACTTTGAAGCCGCACCTCTTGATAGATTGTCGGCCCATTACAGCTACCGTAATCAGAGCTATGGGTATTACTATGGTGTGTGTTTAAGGACTGCAAAATGGCACCCATTAGCAGACATATTATCTGGCGTTTTGTTTCATAATATTATGCAAAAGCAACTTTTCTTACCTTCTGGTACCTGCTGATTTGTATTTGAGATCTGCATAAGTCCTAAAAATTCGTCCGCCACTGTAGTCCGTGCCGGCACCGTAGTCGATAAGCTTCTTCTTTTTCTCTATCTTCTTGTTATGGGACATTCATTCTCCTCTGTTGCCATTTCTAATATAAAGTAGCGTAAAGTTCTAACTTATAGCTCGCTATGGAAGCGCTAAAAACTACCGGTGTCGTGAGTTTACATTAATTACCCAAGGAAATTTAGTTATTAGAGAGTTCCGGTCGGAAGGTTTTTCACGGGACACATTTCCGGCGTTGTTGTTGCACTAGTGTGAGCCACGGATGAGGATATGCTGCTCCGTTATTGATTTAAGTCAAGTCTGAATGTCATTAAAACAGTTAGCTCCATCTTTTGACACTTCTTCCACTCCCGTTCTTGCACGCTACACCGCTACAACAAAGATGACAGGGAGAAGACGCTGTTGAAAGTGAGCCACGTAAATAAGACCGCCCACAAAACGGCGCACCCGGAATCGACTGTCAGAAAGCGACTTGAAGATGATCTGTGCAACATTTTGACCAAGGAACCACCATTACATGTAACGTAGACCACAAAGAAATGTTTTCAATTTAGAAAAAAAATCACAATATGACCCCTTTAATGCGCCTTGTAATCCGGTGCGCCTTTTGTATGAAAACAGACCTGAATAGACCCGCTCATTGGCAGTGCGCCTTATAATCCGGTGCGCCCTATGGTCCAGAAAATACGGTAAATAGCAGAGGTGTGGACTCGAGTCACATGACTTGGACTCGAGTCAGACTCGAGTCATGAATTTGATGACTTTAGACTCGACTTGACAAAATGTAAAAAGACTTGCAACTCGACTTAGACTTTAACATCAATGACTTGTGACTTCACTTGGACTTGAGCCTTTTGAATTAACATGACTTGACATGACTTGCTACTTTCCCCAAAACCCAAAGATGAAAAAGTTATTCGGGAGCGCTCCGTATTTTTCATCGTGTACTTGTCTATCAGCGTTGCGTGTGTCAGCTGGTGTGGTCTCAGTACAACAGTCAATCAAATTAGATCTACTTTGTTTTCATCACACAGCATTCATCCAATCAAATTGCAGGACAACCAACGAAGAAGACATGTCCAAACCACACGCCAGTGAACAAAAAACGATACCTAAAATAAATTCGTTTGGGTATAAAAATTACGAGGTGGTCAACACAAAACGGTTTGCAGTATGCAACACATGCGGTTCGAAAATTACTGATGGAGAGGCAACAACTTCCAACTTCGTCCGGCATTTGAAGTTGCACAAAGAAGGGTAAGTTTTGAATGTAAGATAGCGTTTATTGGCTAAGTAACGTGACTTTTATTTGCTGTGTAGTTAAATCAGTGAGGCTGTAAACTCACTGCTAACGTTATAACGTTATTGCAAACACGGGAATCTGTTGCAGTTCACTACCTTATTCATACTTTTTGTTCAGTGATTTTTTTAAGCAGGGTTACGTTAGTCAATATATCACACGTAACGTTAGACGGCGGTCAGCAGCACCGCGTATTTAGCCACCTAAAAAAAGACAAAAATAGTAAAATAAAGGTCAGTTAAAATGTATACTATATTATGAATATGTGTACCGTTTTAGCTAGCTTTCTGCCGTACTGTTGGTTGTTTACCTCAGTGGTCCCCAACCACCGGGCCGCGGCCCGGTACTGGTCCGTGGATCGATTGGTATCGGGCCGCAGAAGAAAAAAAATTTTTTTTTCTTTTTTTAATTAAATCAACATAAAAAACACAAGATACACTTACAAGTAGTGCACCAACCCAAAAAAAAACTCTCTCCCCCTTTTGTTCTGGGCATTGAACATGAAGACTCTTCCTTCACTGTTCCGAGTGGCCATGAGAGTCTTGGCAGTGCCTGCCTCCAGTGCTCCAGTGGAGCGAGTTTTCAGCCATGGTGGCATCATACTACGCCCCCATCATGCACAAATGACTGACAGACTCTTGGCTAATTTGGTCTTTTGCAAATGCAATGCAGCATAGGGCCCTGACATATAAAAAGTACAACTTTTTTGTTATGTTCACGTATATGTCATGTTTTTTCAATGTTAACACTTTTGTACAAATAAGTACATTTGCACTTTATTTTTCAATGTGTTTGTTCTGTAAAGGAATGAGTTAATGTTTAAAATGACTGGTTAATAGTGCTATTATAAAGTGCAATGTCAGCACAATTTTCTTTCCTGCAATTTAAAATGCACTTGTTTTAATAAATAAATACTGAGTTTCAAAAGCATACACAATCTGTGTTAATATATTAGTCTGTGGTTAAAAGGACTTGAAAGGACTCGAAACTCAAAATGCAGGACTTAGGACTTGACTTGAGACTTTCCAGTCTTGACTTTGGACTTGACTCGGGGCCTGCCTGTCTTGACTCGGGACTTGACTCGGACTTGAGGACAAAGACTTGAGACTTACTTGTGACTTGCAAAACAATGACTTGGTCCCACCTCTGGTAAATAGGGCGGTCTGCACCATTTTTCAATCGCACACACGGTCTTGGTGGATCACACACAATACGCCCACTAATTGTTACGGCTCAGACTCCTGCCAACGCCGTTCATCCATCTGTGCACTCCAGTGAGTGCACCTCGGGACACGCCCACGGCCGCGCTCAGCCAGGGACGCGCCGCGCGCGTCTCCGCCCAGCAGAAGCCGCCAGCTGCAATCATTTGCCGGCAATCGGCACACCTGCCTGTGATGATCAAGCGGTCTTCTTAAGCCTGGACAACCTTCGGTCGCTCGCCGGAGTATAGTCTTCTCTTACCCTTGTAAGCATCCCGTGTCTGGCTTTCATCCCGCGAACTCAAGCCTCCACTGTGACTTCCGTGTTTCCGTTGTGTTCTGATGTTCCTGTTGTCTTCCTGCAGCGCTTCCCGTGTTCTTCCGTGATCCCCTGTTGTTTCCCTTACCTCCCGGACTGCCCTTTTGGATTCACGACCTCCCGCTTGGAAACGGATCTTGCCTCTTCTCTCCTGCCCTGGATCATCTGCCTGCCCAACGGACTGTCTTCCTCTTGTTCCTCCTCTCGCCCAACACAACACTTGGTAACACACACTACAGCTAATCACACACATAGCCATACACCACATATACTTTTGGATCTAGTTCACACTCCATTTTCCTTAGTTTATATTTGTATTGTTTGATTATTATATATATATATATGGTTAATATATATAATAAATCATTGTACATACTTCCATCTAGTGTCTGTCGCCGTCACCTCCCCTTAGTCCAACCATTACAGTATACTCCGGCCAATTGATTAGGGACCTGACGGCACAGTTCCTTAGCCCCGCCCCCAGTGACTTCAACCCCGCCCCCAGTAAAAAAAAGAAAAGAAGAAAAAAGACATTTCTCGTTTTTTTTTGTTTTTTTTTCCTTTTTGCCCCTCTCAGGATGTCTTTTTCTTTTCAATCCACCCTGGACAATTTTTCTAGCCCACCTCAGCAAAATCTTGGACTGTTTAGCAGTGCTGTAGGGATGGAAGAATTTACCCGCCGCCTGGCCACCCACCTCCCACCCTTAGTGACTGTCCCTCAGTCAGCTGGAAGCGTCTGGCATCCGCGTTGGGAGGGGGGGGATAGTACTAGTCTCTTCCATTTTAGCACTGGTGGCTGTGCTGGTGTGGTGGCGCAGCTGCACCCAGACAGGCTACCCACTGCCAGACAAATTCCACCTCTCTTCTGTTTTTCCCAGCCGCAGCCACCAGTCCCCCGGCTAGCGTCCGAGCTAGCACCAGTCCCTCGGCTAGCGTCCGAGCTAGCACCAGTCCCTCGGCTAGCGTCCGAGCTAGCACCAGTCCCTCGGCTAGCGTCCGAGCTAGCACCAGTCCCTCGGCTAGCGTCCGAGCTAGCACCTGTCCCTCGGCTAGCGTCCGAGCTAGCACCTGTCCCTCGGCTAGCGTCCGAGCTAGCACCTGTCCCTCGGCTAGCGTCCGAGCTAGCACCTGTCCCTCGGCTAGCGTCCAAGCTAGCACCAGCCCCTCGGCTAGCGTCCGAGCTAGCACCAGCCCCTCGGCTAGCGTCCGAGCTAGCAACAGCCCCTCGGCTAGCGTACGAGCTAGCACCAGCCCCTCGGCTAGCCTCCGAGCTAGCACCAGCCCCTCGGCTAGCCTCCGAGCTAGCACCAACCCCTCGGCTAGTCTCCGAGCTAGCACCAACCCCTCGGCTAGTCTCCGAGCTAGCACCAGTCCCCAGGCTGGCCCCCACGTCTCCACCAGCTCCCAGGCTGGCCCCCACGTCTCCACCAGCTCCCAGGCTGGCCCCCACGTCTCCACCAGCTCCCAGGCTGGCCTCGACCTCAGCACCTCGGCCTGCTCCGCCGACTCCAGCACCTCGGCCTGCTCCGCCGACTCCAGCACCTCGGCCTGCTCCGCCGACTTCAGCACCTCGGCCAGCTCCTCAGCTGCCCTCCTCGTCTCCGGCTTTGACGTCCGCCGCTTCCACGGCTTTGACGTCTGCCGCTTCCACGCCGCCGATGACGTCTGCCGCTTCCACGCCGCCGATGACGTTTTCCTCCACGCCTGCCTCGCCGATGACGTCTTCCTCCACGCCGCCGCCGACGTCTGCCGCTTCCACGCCGCCGCCGACGTCATCC
Organism: Nerophis lumbriciformis; assembly: GCF_033978685.3. Lineage (NCBI taxonomy): Eukaryota > Metazoa > Chordata > Actinopteri > Syngnathiformes > Syngnathidae > Nerophis > Nerophis lumbriciformis. The sequence continues at coordinate 18,898,575 of NC_084558.2, read as the reverse complement.
TCTTTGCCTCCTACGTCTCCTTCTCGTTTCCGGCGAGACGCACCATGGTGCCACTCGCGTCCGCCTTCCCGACGGCCAAGATGGTGGTCATTCCTTGGTCGCCCGTCTCGCCATCTTCAGCGGCGTTCTACTCGCCGCCGCCACCAGACTCGTCCCCGGTGGATTCGGGGACACTTGGGCCGGCGACCCACCACCAGTTCGCCCCTCCGCCCTCCCATGATGTTTGTTCCTGTGCTTTTTGTGGTTCGACCTGTAGGACATCTGGGAGCTGTCCATAAGGGGGGGGGTACTGTTACGGCTCAGACTCCTGCCAACGCCGTTCATCCATCTGTGCACTCCAGTGAGTGCACCTCGGGACACGCCCACGGCCGCGCTCAGCCAGGGACGCGCCGCGCGCGTCTCCGCCCAGCAGAAGCCGCCAGCTGCAATCATTTGCCGGCAATCGGCACACCTGCCTGTGATGATCAAGCGGTCTTCTTAAGCCTGGACAACCTTCGGTCGCTCGCCGGAGTATAGTCTTCTCTTACCCTTGTAAGCATCCCGTGTCTGGCTTTCATCCCGCGAACTCGAGAGTCCACTGTGACTTCCGTGTTTCCGTTGTGTTCTGATGTTCCTGTTGTCTTCCTGCAGCGCTTCCCGTGTTCTTCCGTGATCCCCTGTTGTTTCCCTTACCTCCCGGACTGCCCTTTTGGATTCACGACCTCCCGCTTGGAAACGGATCTTGCCTCTTCTCTCCTGCCCTGGATCATCTGCCTGCCCAAAGGACTGTCTTCCTCTTGTTCCTCCTCTCGCCCAACACAACACTTGGTAACACACACTACAGCTAATCACACACATAGCCATACACCACATATACTTTTGGATCTAGTTCACACTCCATTTTCCTTAGTTTATATTTGTATTGTTTGATTATTATATATATATATATGGTTAATATATATAATAAATCATTGTACATACCGCCATCTAGTGTCTGTCGCCGTCACCTCCCCTTAGTCCAACCATTACACTAATAGTACGCATCATTTTACAATTTTCACACAATATTCAGCGTGTGATATTTGGATTTTAATAGATTAGACCCTATATCAGCGTTTTTCAACCACTGTGCCACACTAGTGTGCCGTGAGAGATTATGTAATTTCACCTAATTGGGTTAAAAACATTTTTTGCAAACCAGTAATTATAATTTGCAAATAATGTGCCATTGTTGAGTATCTGTAGTGTCTAGAGCTCGGCAGAGTAACCGTGTAATATCAGTAGGTGGCAGCAGTTAGCTAATTGCTTTGTAGATGTCGGGAACATGGTTTGTCGTGATCACAATATGCGGACGACAGCGTGAGGCAGCGTGCAGGCAAAAAGGTATCTAATGCTTAAACCATAAATAACAACAGACGAGTGCCGCTATGAAAAGGCATTGAAACTTAGGGAAGGCTATGCAAAACGAAACTAAAACTGAACTGGCTGCAAAGCAAACAAAAACAGAATGCTGGACGACAGTAAAGACTTACAGCGTGTGGAGCCGAGACGGCGTCCACATAGTACATCCAAACATGACATGACAATCAACAATGTCCACACAGAGAAGGATAAAAACAACTGAAATATTCTTGATTGCTAAAACAAAGCAGGTGCGGGGAATAGCGCTCAAAGGAAGATATGAAACTGCGACAGGAAAATACCAACAAAACAGGAAAAGTCACCAAAACAGGAGCACAAAAATAGAACTAAAACACTACACACAGGAAAACACCCAAAAACTCCAAATAAGTCAGGGCGTGATGTGACAGGTGGTGACAGTACACCTACTTTGAGACAAGAGCTATAGTGATGGTTATGTTTTAAAGTCATATACAACAATTGCGACAACGACTTTTTATTTTCTACTGAGTTTCATTTTTTAATGATTTCTGCAGGTGGTGTGCCTCCGGATTTTTTCAATGAAAAAAATGTGCCTTGGCTCAAAAAAGGTGGAAAAACACTGCCCTATATGTTAAACAGCTATTAGATATTGTTTTAACACAAGAAACATATCAAAAACATGTCAAAGGCCCACATATGATCGTAACTGAAGAATAACCTGTGAACAATTTGGGGAAGTGAGCATGACTGTTATTTGTAAAAGCCATTGTCTATGGAGGTAACATTCTGCAGATGCGGTCATTTTGCCTTGTGCCTCTCGTTGCCTGTCTCTGTGAAGGAGTCATGTCAGCAGAACAAAATGCTCTCTTGGTTATTCAAGTGTTTCTTTAGTCTTGTTCACTCAGCCACATTCATCTCTTGCATCGGAACGCTCACATACGTTGTAAGACAAGCACAGGAGAGAGACAGACCAAAACCTCTCAGAGGCACTCTCACCGGTCTCCTTCAAGTGAGAAGTTGCAGACTATGAACCAGTTGGAATGTTAACTTATGCTTCAGATCTTTCTCATTCTCAGCATTCAGTCTGCAAACACAACTCATTTGGGATGTCCCAGTCCGATTTTTTGGCCTCAGATCTGATCCGGTTTCAAGTCACGATCTGAAACTTTGGTGATAGATTTAAGAACTGAACGGCGTGGCGAAGTTGGTAGAGTGGCCGTGCCAGCAATCGGAGGGTTGCTGGTTACTGGGGTTCAATCCCCACCATTTCCATCCTAGTCACGTCCGTTGTGTCCTTGGGCAAGACACTTCACCCCTTGCTCCTGATGGCTGCTGGTTAGCGTCTTACATGGCAGCTCCCGCCATCAGTGTGTGTGAATGGGTAAATGTGGAAATAGTGTCAAAGCGCTTTAAGTACCTTGAAGGTAGAAAAGCGCTATACAAGTATAACCCATCATTTAACATGTTTTATGCAAGTAACTAAAGTAAACATATTGACACTTTTATAGTGCAGTGTTTTTCAACATTTGCTGAGCCAAGGCACATTTTTTTCATCGAAAAAATCCAGAGGCACACTACAAGCGGAAAACATAATAAAATGAAACTCTGTAGCCGATATTGACAATAAAAAGTTGTTCTCGCAATTGTTGGATATGACTTTAAAGCATAACCAAGCATGCATCAGTATAGCTCTTGTCTCAAAGTAGGTGTACTGTCACCACCTGTCACATCCCGCCCTCACTTATTTGGACTTTTTTGGTGTTTTCCTGTGTTTAGTGTTTTATTTCGTGTCTTGCGCTCCTATTTTGGTGGCTTTTCCTCTTTTGTTGGTATTTTCCTATAGCAGTTTCATGTCTTCCTTGAATGTTATTCCCCGCACCCGCTTTGTTTTCGCAATCAAGACTATTTAGGTTGCGCGGACGCTATCCTTCTTTGTGTGGACATTGTTGATTGTCATGTCATGTACGGATGTACATTGTGGACGCCATCTCTGCTCCACACGCTGCAAGTCTTTGCTGTCATCCAGCATTCTGTTTTTGTTTACTTTGCAGCCAGTTCAGTTTTAGTTTTGTTTTGCATAGCCATCCCTAAGCTTCAATGCCTTTTCTTAGGGGCACTCACCTTTTGTTTAAGTGTTAGATACCTTTTTACCTACACACTGCCTCCCGCATATCGTGATCACGACAAACCATGTTCCCGACATCTACAAAGCAATTAGCTACCTGCTGCCACCTACTGATATGGAAGAGTATTACACGGTTACTCTGCCGAGCTCTCGACAGCACAGACACTCAACAACGGCCAATTTCGGATTATAATTACTTGTTTGCAAAAAATATTTATAACTCAATTAGGTGAAATTACATAATCTCCCACGGCACACCAGACTGTATCTCACGGCACACTATTGTGCCGCGGCACAGTGGTTGAAAAACACTGTTATAGAGTATGTTGGAATTTGCTGGTATTGTTGTAAATGAGATGATGTATTAAATATGCGGTATTGAAGGCTACAAAAGACAATGTATACAATACAAAAATAAAGTGACTAGTGTATACTAAAAGAAAAAAACAATTATTGGTTGGAGTTAATATCTAAATCATTTGGGTTTCACCTTCAAAGCCTTCCTGTATCCCGAGACTTACTTTCTAAGTGTGTAAACAATAACAAACACGATCCCCCCCCCCCCCCCCCCCCCAAAAAAATATTTTGCAATAGTAAGAACAAGAAAAGCAAAAATATCAATTTAATCACTTTAGCATCGTTTATTGACAGTACTGATACTATAGTAGGTATCGATAGTATCAACATCTGGCTTGATCACCCCTACTTTACATTGAAGCTTTGGCTGTTAGATTAGCCTGCTCGCTGTGTGTGTGTGTGTGTGTGTGTGTGTGTGTGTGTGTGTGTGTGTGTGTGTGTGTGTGTGTGTGTGTGTGTGTGTGTGTGTGTGTGTGTGTGTAGCATGCTTAGCCATGTCTTTTCCTTTAGTCCTCCAGATACTTGGAAGAGATTTTTTTTTTTTAATGTTATTTTCCCACTAAAATGGTGAGGATTAGTATCTTGGAAGCGGCTTCACATTGTGGATGGACAACAGTGTTCGTGCAAGACACACACTCTCCTGGAATTGATGCTACTCCTGCATGTGTGTAACCAGGAATATGGAAATGTAATTGTGCGTCTCTTTTGAAGGAATCTTTTATGGGGAGTACAGTCTTTAGTGAAGTTAAAATCTGCGGTGCAGATTGGGCAGCCCATCAGGTGGTTACTTAAAAAGGGCAAATATCGGCCCATGATCCAGTCCAATAATCGGGATTGGGACATCTCTAATGGTAATCATAAATATGTCTTGTTGATAGCGAAAACATCTCAGGCTCGTCAATTCAGATTCTTGGACAAAATGTTGAAGTAATCAGAAAAGACATTTGAATTAATTGATGGATGAAAAAAATTATGATTAAAAAGATGCAGCCACAATGCTCTCATTTTTTCACATATTGTTTTGTAAACTTGTCATTCATTGGTCTACTTACACCCAAACTAAACAAATCAGCGCATAACAAAACCGAACATCCAGACAACCATTTTATTTTCAGCTATGTTGGATCTACAAAGAACGTTACGTTCAGAAAAGAAAACTATAGGCGTCCCGTTTCTGTAAATAGTGGAAGGTGGAACACACTAATCTGCGCTACAAGGCTCTAGCACAGTGGTTCTTAACCTGGGTTCGATCGAACCCTAGGGGTTCGGTGAGTCGGCTGTTTTTTTTATATTTGACATAGTTTTTTTGTGAAAAGGTTGCATGGCTTGCTGTTTTTATCTACCATATTAACTTGAATATTGCACAAATGCAAATGTGTACTATTTAGGAGAAAATACTTTCTGTTGCTGTGTTTGCTGCAATAGTTTTTCCTCAGAAAATATAAACATACATAATGTACATATATACTGTATACATATATACACATACATACACATACATTTATATATATATATATACAGGTAAAAGCCAGTAAATTAGAATATTTTGAAAAACTTGATTTATTTCAGTAATTGCATTCAAATGGTGTAACTTGTACATTATATTTATTCATTGCACACAGACTGATGCATTCAAATGTTTATTTCATTTAATTTTGATGATTTGAAGTGGCAACAAATGAAAATCCAAAATTCCGTGTGTCACAAAATTAGAATATTACTTAAGGCTAATACAAAAAAGGGATTTTTAGAAATGTTGGCCAACTGAAAAGTATGAAAATGAAAAATATGAGCATGTACAATACTCAATACTTGGTTGGAGCTCCTTTTGCCTCAATTACTGCGTTAATGCGGCGTGGCATGGAGTCGATGAGTTTCTGGCACTGCTCAGGTGTTATGAGAGCCCAGGTTGCTCTGATAGTGGCCTTCAACTCTTCTGCGTTTTTGGGTCTGGCATTCTGCATCTTCATTTTCACAATACCCCACAGATTTTCTATGGGGCTAAGGTCAGGGGAGTTGGCGGGCCAATTTAGAACAGAAATACCATGGTCCGTAAACCAGGCACGGGTAGATTTTGCGCTGTGTGCAGGCGCCAAGTCCTGTTGGAACTTGAAATCTCCATCTCCATAGAGCAGGTCAGCAGCAGGAAGCATGAAGTGCTCTAAAACTTGCTGGTAGACGGCTGCGTTGACCCTGGATCTCAGAAAACAGAGTGGACCGACACCAGCAGATGACATGGCACCCCAAACCATCACCCAACCATGCAAATTTTGCATTTCCTTTGGAAATCGAGGTCCCAGAGTCTGGAGGAAGACAGGAGAGGCACAGGATCCACGTTGCCTGAAGTCTAGTGTAAAGTTTCCACCATCAGTGATGGTTTGGGGTGCCATGTCATCTGCTGGTGTCGGTCCACTCTGTTTCCTGAGATCCAGGGTCAACGCAGCCGTCTACCAGCAAGTTTTAGAGCACTTCATGCTTCCTGCTGCTGACCTGCTCTATGGAGATGGAGATTTCAAGTTCCAACAGGACTTGGCGCCTGCACACAGCGCAAAATCTACCCGTGCCTGGTTTACGGACCATGGTATTTCTGTTCTAAATTGGCCCGCCAACTCCCCTGACCTTAGCCCCATAGAAAATGTGTGGGGTATTGTGAAAAGGAAGATGCAGAATGCCAGACCCAAAAACGCAGAAGAGTTGAAGGCCACTATCAGAGCAACCTGGGCTCTCATAACACCTGAGCAGTGCCAGAAACTCATCGACTCCATGCCACGCCGCATTAACGCAGTAATTGAGGCAAAAGGAGCTCCAACCAAGTATTGAGTATTGTACATGCTCATATTTTTCATTTTCATACTTTTCAGTTGGCCAACATTTCTAAAAATCCCTTTTTTGTATTAGCCTTAAGTAATATTCTAATTTTGTGACACACGGAATTTTGGATTTTCATTTGTTGCCACTTCAAATCATCAAAATTAAATGAAATAAACATTTGAATGCATCAGTCTGTGTGCAATGAATAAATATAATGTACAAGTTACACCTTTTGAATGCAATTACTGAAATAAATCAAGTTTTTCAAAATATTCTAATTTACTGGCTTTTACCTGTATATACATCCACACATATATACACACACACACACAAATGTATACACACACATACAGTATATACATATATATATACATATATTCACACAAACACACACACACACACATTTACATATATGCATGTATATAAATATATACACACATACATATATATATACATATGTAAATATGTCTGTATATATATATACACACACGCATATATGCACACATATACATATACTGTACATACCTACTCAGTGACCTTGTGGTTAGAGTGTCCGCCCTGATATCGGTAGGTCGTGAGTTCAAACCGCGGCCGAGTCATACCAAAGGCTATGCAGAGGTGCACCTAGTGTTTGTGCCAATCACTTTAACTTTAATATATATACCGTATTTTTTGGACTATAAGTCGCAGTTTTTTTTCATAGTTCAGGAGCGACTTATGTGTGAAATTATTAACACATTAGCGTACAATATATAATATTATTTTTTAGCTCATTCACGTAAGAGACTAGACGTATAAGATTTCATGGGATTTAGCGATTAGGAGTGACAGATTGTTTGGTAAACGTATAGCATGTTCTATATGTTATAGTTATTTGAATGACTCTTACCATAATATGTTACGTTAACATACCAGGCACGTTCTCAGTTGGTTATTTATGAGTCATATAACGTACACTTATTAGTAGTTTATTATTCTTCGGTCAATGGTCAACAAAATAAACAAAATGAAAATGAAAATGTTGCAGACCGAAAGGGTTTAGGCTGAAGTTGAACACTTATAGCGCCTAACCCTATAAACAATGTCAAGTACAAGATGAACTTCCGAAAATTATGAAATGTCTTTTGTACAACATATTATAAATACACATTATACACAATATGAACATTGTTCAATTATATACACAGTAAAGGCATGTGAAATATCCTTATACGCGTATTAAACCTTTGTACCAATTTATATACGATATACAAACAATTATACTTCCATTATTATTTATATCCCACATTTAGTATTTTAATTAACATTGATCATAGTATTAACTACTGTGTTGATTCAAGAGTGATATATTTTTCCAAGACATTAGTCTTAAAGTGTTTTTTAAATGTGTGAATGGACCTGGAACATTTTAAGGAATCATCCAAGCTGTTCCACAGTTGAACCCCCCTGACAGAAACACATCTACTTTTTAAGCTTGTTCTTATCTTATTCAGCCTGTTGTTCACTATTCTTTATTTAATTTACCGTAAATTGCCTTTCAAATGTCTATTCTTGGTGTTGGATTTTATCAAATAAATTTCCCGAAAACATGCGACTTATACTCCAGTGCGACTTATATATGTTTTTTTCCTTCTTTATTGTGCATTTTCGGCAGGTGCGACTTATACTCCGGTGCGGCTTATACTCCGAAAAATACAGTACACAGTATGTATATATATATATATATATATATATATATATATATATATATACACACATATATATATAACCTAAAAAAATACTTAATTGTAATGGTGTTCCTTCTCTACTGATATCTAATTTTGCATATATATGTAATTAAAATCACCAAATGTTGACAATGAAGGGCTTTATAACAGCTGTAAGTTGTAACACAACTATACATTTCTGAAAACATATTGCTCAGCTTGAAAGGCTTGTAGACTTTAGAGCTATCAAATTGTTATAGACAATTTAAGAATTTTCTAAAACATGTACTGTATATAGATCAGTGGTGTCCAAACTACGGCCCGTGCATCCATATAACAGCGTATTGGCGATTACCCTCAAAAATAGGTATAAATATATATATATATATATATATATATATATATATATATATATATATATATATATAGTATTTGACAGAATCACTTTATAACGTCTAAATTTGCATCATCTCAGAGCCGTGTATAGAGAGAGTATGGCCAATTCGATTTCAGACAAACTCCTAAATGACCGGACAAAAGCCCCTCACGTGACCACAGGTCGCCATGTTGAGGACCAACTCTGAGCTTTAGCTGTGGCCAACTATATATATATATATATATATATATATATATATATATATATATATATATATATATATATATATATATATATATATATATATATATATATATATATATATATATATATACTATATATATATATATATATATATATATATATATATATATATACTATATATATATATATATATATATATATATATATATATATATATATATATATATATATATATATATATATATATATAGTTGGCCACAGCTAAAGCTCAGAGTTGGTCCTCAACATGGCGACCTGTGGTCACGTGAGGGGCTTTTGTCCGGTCATTTAGGAGTTTGTCTGAAATCGAATTGGCCATACTCTCTCTATACACGGCTCTGAGATGATGCAAATTTAGACGTTATAAAGTGATTCTGTCAAATACTTATAAAAAGAAGACATTAAAGTGAACAAAACTATTAATCGATTTAAACTATTATACAAACATGGGGTCTGGTTCAAATATAGAGATGAGGGTCTTTAATTTGACCTGCTGCTATACTCTGTCTCAAAGTGTTAACATGTGCTCAATGTTTCCTTACCATTATTGCTATGTTGTCTATTACCATTGTTGGTATATTCATTATTCCTACATTGTTGATACAAATTATTGTTACAGTGTAATAATTATTGTTACCTGTGGTAACGCCACTATGATACAACATCTGTATTATAATCCTTGAACAAAGTAAGAGTGAAACTCATGTGAATAATCACTGAATGAAGATCTGGGGGTGGGATTAAATAAGTTATCTTCTTCCCACTCCCTTTCAGGCAAAACTGGACAATCATGCACTATATTCATTTATATTATTATGTTTTGTCAACTTGTACTTGATGAAAACAGGGATCTCCTTTTCTACTGTTTCCATTATTCCAAAAAAAAGCTAAACCACCCTGATAAACAAATAAACATGGGAGATATTGGATTGTTTAGTGAAGTCTTCGGTTCTGGCGCTGCACTGACAAGACATCAAACTTGACTAAATAGAGGTAAAAGTAAACGTGATAAAAGTTGAAACAAAGTTTGTGAATGTGAACCTACGGAAGAGCCCTACCTTTACTACCAAAAAGATACCGCGAGGCTGCGTGTCCGGGCGCGCACCATGTCCAGTTTCCAGTGGAACTTCCACAGGTTCCACGGGCACATAGAGCTGTCTGACTGTGGTGCGCGTCCTATCTGTACTATAAGTTGTTCGTTTCTAGCTTACGAGACTAACGTGACAATAGTCAGTGAATTGGCTATTGTATCTCTCAGGGTTTTGCTACCGTAAATTGAACCATTTTAGATGAAAATCATAACAATGTTTGATAACCTTTAATTTACCCTTCAAAGGCCAATAGTTGGCGCCCCCTGGTGCCCAACAGTGCCAAGAGGTAAGAAGCAAATTGGATTATAAATCACTTCTTGCTGACTTCAGACACGGGTCGGATCTGACATCTTTTACATGAGTGAGAGTAGCGGAAAGATAAAGAGGAAGATTAAGTAAAAAAGGAAACAAAATGGAAATGTAAGTCAAAACCAGGAAGTGGATTAACAATAACAATGAAAAAAGATGGGCGTGCAGGGAAAATTTGAAGTCTGATATTCCAAAGCATATTAATGTAATAATAGCTGTCAGTAAACATTGTCAATATCTATTTTTCAGCAATTCCTACAATACGCTTTTTTCTACCAAAAGTTAATTTAAGTTCCTGGAACCTTTAGTTCCTGGAAAGTATAGGTTCCTGTAGAAGTGTGAGTGTTTGTGTTTCCACCACATTTCACAGTTCAGGGTAGTTTATACAAATCAGGCTTATGAAGTATTGTACAACAATGCAAATCTTGCAGACTTTGGGAGAGCTAAAAACAATTACTTTGGGAAAAATTATGATCCAGAACATTATATTTTTTAGGCTGAATATAAGGAGGATGAGCTATAAATTAGATGTGTGCTGAACAGATCATGTAGCAGTATTGCTAAGTGCTAAACAAGAAATACACACTACAAACATAATACAATTATCACTTACTGTACAATGTCTGCTCTCACTGTGATGCTGACTAATAGGATGTTCATATCTTGCTGTTTAAATGTAAATAATGAATCGATCATAATCCACACAATGGGTTAAAAGGAAAAGTTGCTTCCTGCAGACATTGTCTTCAGTTATGTGTTTGTTCCATATCCGGGTATAAATTGAATGTTACAGATGAACAATTTCTAGATTTATACCTTAATCCTCCTATTATCATGATAAGAGACATGATTTATAATCGAGAATAACTTTGTGGAGTTGAGACGCGATGCAGCGGTGACAGCAGCAGGACATCAGCCAGCCCACAGTACAGAAACAGAGAGCTAGTTAGCTGTCTGTTATTGACATATTGACAATATTGACATATTGTCGATTCAGCAATATTATAATTATAGTTTTTATAAAATTATAAAGCCCTCTCTTGCCTCAAGGTAGTGGATTTTATTGTAATTTTTAAAACTTGATAATCATATTTTATGCTTAATTGTCAATTTTCTTTTTAATGTATTACTTTACGTCTATTGAAATAACTTTGACCCTTTCAAAGCATTTTTGAAAGCATTTTTCTTCCGTTCTTTAGCAAATGGGCATCCATTTGCGTTACTGACATCCAGTCACCATCACAAACTGTAGTCATAAAAACAACAACAACAATTATTAATTCGACTGATGGGCAAAATCCAACGAATCAGATTGACCATGAAAATCCTTAATTGAAGACAGCCCTATTAATTGGTAACTGAGGTGTTTTTGGATTATCCCGAAAATCCAAAATTTTGTAAATGATGGTGGGTTCAATTAAGAGAATCTTTAACTCATCCATCCATCCATCCATCCATTTTCTACCGCTTATCCCTTTCGGGGTGGCGGGGGGTGCTGGAGCCTATCTCAGCTACAATCGGGCGGAAGGCGGGGTACACCCTGGACAAGTCGTCACCTCATCGCAGGGCCAACACAGATAGACAGACAACATTCACACTCACATTCACACACTAGGGCCAATTTAGTGTTGTCAATCAACCTATCGGAGTACCCTGAAGGGAACCCATGCAGTCACGGGGAGAACATGCAAACGCCACACAGAAAGATCACGAGCCCGGGATCAACCCAGGAACTTTGTATTGTGAGGCAGATGCACTAACCCCTCTCCCACCGTGTTGCCCACTTTAACTCATGGATACAAAATAATTAATCTTTCATCGTACCTACATTTATGGAGCGAACCCTAAATAAACAAAGAACTCAAAACTTCTGCCAATGCCAAATGTGTGACGATTGGGTCGCATCGTGGTGCGTGGTTGTTCTCCCAGGAATGCAGACGGCTTCGGACACAGCGTGCAGGTAGGAAAATAATTTATTAAGAATTAAATCATAAGGGAACAAACAAAAACGTGCTCATAGCACTAAAGACAAAAACAAAAGGGCTAGCGTGGGAGCTAGCAAGAAAAATAGCCTAGCGTGTAAACTAGCAGGAATAGAAATAGTCGTCAACTGTTGCATCAAGCAAATTAGGAAGCCAGACCGAGTGAGGCCAGGGCAAAGACATATAGCCCTCTGATTAGCGCCCGGGCAACAGGTGCGCATCCCGAACACTAACCAGAGGAAGGTGTGTGCAATCTGCCGTCATGGCAACTGAAACAAACAAACTCAAGGTGCTGAAAACACACGTAACTTGAAAACGTAAACAAACTATGATCCGGGCAGCGGATCATAACAAAATGTTGACAAATGTTAAGTATAGTATTTAACAAATTAGTTTTAGAGACAGTACGTCTGGTCTTCCATATCAGAATACAAGTTCCTTACGGTGGACCATACTAAATTCCTTGTATCTATGTAAAGTGTTATCTTGGACAACAAGAACAACAGGATGTGTGGTTTTATAACTTCCCCCCCAGTCCTACTTTGTTCAAGTCTCCAACTTTGAGAGTAAAGAAATAGAGAAAAAAATGGAAAGAAACATTGAAACAAAAGAGGAAGGGTGTTAAGTTCATTTTTTACTACGACTCCAAGTAGATCAACATCACTTGAAAAGGAAGGTCCCAAAAAAACTGCTGCATTTCAGGTCAAATCAGCCAACATCTGAATAAATTATAGAGCCAAAGACACAGCCCAGTGTTAGATGACAGCATTGGAAAATCACAAAACCACAAAAACTTACCAGTCTTCATTCTTTGATTGATCTTGTGTTGTTCGTTACTTCTGGGTATTGGGTTCTTCTTTCAACAAACTGTATGATTCTAAGCAACTTCATACATTTTTAACTGGGCATGCAACAGTGTTTGACTTGTTAATGCTAAAGCTGGGTACATTTGTAGAAGTCCAACACGTTCTAATGATTTACATGCTTACACTTTATGTTGTCTGTCATGTTCCGCTTCAGTCCTGGCTGGTGTCTCAAACTGACAACCTGACTGATGTCAACTGTCAAACAAGAATGCTGACATTTGGAATGCTAGAACTAAAAACAAAGCAGCGTGCTTCTTTGTGCTTTGATCTATCTGTATATTATGAACATGCAACAACGCCCTTCCTGACATTATTTTATGTTTTAGGCACACCGATGGTAAATCTTGGATGTATTCACAATCATTGTACAACAGGTCTTGAAATCAGCTGCAATTTAAAATTAGGTTTTAAAATGCTTTTATCCCCTGTGTATGCCCGACATCTTATCTCATCTGCTCCCCACTCGATACATTATTCTCTGTCCCACATCCTCCTTTACCCGCAAGCAACATTCCTTCATCTATTAATGGCCTTTCCTGTCTCTATGGCCATCACTGTTTTTACAGTCTTTTGCCGGAAACCAAACAAATTAACACTCCATTGTTCTGGCCTGTTGCATTATGGCTGGAAACATCAGTGGAGCAATAGTTTCCTGAAACTCCACATTAATAAGCTAAGGCCATTGTCGAAAAGTGTGCATTGTATGAACAAGTCCTTAGGACTAGAACCCCTGTTGTGTACTTACACATCAGTGATATTTAGGTGTATTTAAACACTTTGATTAGACTGTTTTTTTAATAAGTAATGTAATATTGCAGACTATCTAGGCAACAGATGCAAAAGGCCGTAGCCTATGTGTTAACTTATTTATTGACATGTTTTCCCGATGTTGTTGAGATGTAGCCAATTTTAATGGGCTTAGCTCAACACTGCTGGACGATCATCAAGCAAACGCAGTCGTTTCTCATGAGTCAAGATGACTGTCTTATTGGGATTTAGAAACAATCAAACTCTCTGTACAAAAGAAGGATAACAGGATAACCTCATTTTGTTCATTTGGCAGGATACGCGTTGCTTGCTATAGAGCCGGGCCAAAGTACGAAAACAATTAGAGGTCAACGTCTCAAAGAACGAGCAGATGTACAGGTGGGTTTGGAGTTCAGGCGAAGTGAAAATGTGGCATCACATCAAGCACCAGAAAGTCACAGCTAACAATTGAAGTGCTCGGACCGGCTGCGTGACTTGATTGCAAAGAATAGGACATGGCACGAATATACAGCCTTCATAACATGATTACAGACAGCTGTTTATTCATTTTGTGCAGGTGTAATGAGTCAGGAAAAGCTTGTAGATAGGAAAAAACAAACAAAAATAAAATCTGCACAATTTACGGTAAAATACCGGTAGCTGTGCTGTGGTTGCCAAGAATTCACCATAAAAAATACAATCATGAAGTAAAGGACATTACAGCATGTTTATGTTGCATCCGTTAGTTTTCCAGTTGATAACTGTTTTCTTACGGTAAATTGCTAGGCGGAAAAATTATATATTGTCAACCTGTTAACAAAAAAACCTATAAAACTTATGGTAAAATACTGGCAGCTGTGGTTACCAGGAATTGTCCATAAAACAAATTAAGGCCAATTTTAGTGTTGCCAATCAGCCTATCCCCAGGTGCATGTCTTTGGAGGTGGGAGGAAGCCGGAGTGCCCAGAGAGAACCCACAGTCACGTGGCGAACATGAAAACTCCACATAGAAAGATGCCTGTGTCACCGTGCTGCCCTTTAACCATTACTTGTATCTGCAGAATGCCTGTGTTTTCAAGACTTGTGAGCGGGACATGAGAATTTTAAAATTGAAAGTATTTGTACAACCTTTCACTGGACAACTCACAACATGGCCTTCCGCAACATGGTCCTTGAAGTGAG
The DNA here is from genome assembly GCF_033978685.3 of Nerophis lumbriciformis. Taxonomy (NCBI): domain Eukaryota; kingdom Metazoa; phylum Chordata; class Actinopteri; order Syngnathiformes; family Syngnathidae; genus Nerophis; species Nerophis lumbriciformis. The sequence continues at coordinate 18,883,418 of NC_084558.2, read as the reverse complement.
CTATTAAAAATGAGCCTTAGATCTCCAACTCCAACAGGCTCCTTCAGCTTCGTTCCAGCAGTGTTCGATTCAAGAACTCCTTCATTCCGCACTCCATTCAGCTGTGTAATCACTCGCCATACAGCAATAGATGAGATCTGTCTATTACCTGACCGCTTCTATGTTAGCTACCTCTCTTTGTTTATAATGTATATTTTCTGTTGGATCTACTCTCTATTTTATGTTGCCCTTTTTTTTTCTTTTTTTTTGCTGTAGCTGTTACGTATACTGCAATATTGTACATGGTAATTGTTATATATTGTATATATTATATAAAAATATAATATAATATAATAATATAATATATCAGTATATGGTATATACTGTATATATAATATGTAAATATTACATATATGTTATACTTTATTTTGCTACTACGGTGCATTTTTAGTCTACTTCATACCTGCATTATCCTTTCAATCCTTACACTTTCCATCCTTTGTAACTGAGCTACTGTGTGGAACAATTTCCCTTGTGGATCATTAAAGTTTGTCTAAGCCTAAGATGCTCCGCAGTTCCAGCACACTTAAACACACAGCGTGGTTCAGTTCAATGCAGCATTTAATGAAGAACGTAGACTTAACCCCTCAATGTATAAAACCACTTGCCACAAAAATACAAGAAAAAAACTAATACAATGCTTTAACACAAACTCCTAAAACAATTAAGGTATGCTATAAAGGTAAATATACGATCTGCAAAATCTTTAAATTAGACAGAATAATAATGTCAATTTTAGAGTATTTGCATGCTTGTGACATTTGCAAATGCATTGCACAAGTTTTCATTATTTTCACAATAAAGTCACGTGTTTTCTACATATTATGACCATAGGCATTTAGGTTATCTACTTCTTTTTTTTTTACTGTTGTTATTTAACAATTGCTTGCTGTAGTTTTTAACGGTGATTTTTTGCAGTGAATGGTTCAAAGGTGCAAGATGACTAGAACAGAACTGACATGCCAGAAATCTGAACAATTGTCTTAAGACCGGTTCTAATAGGCAAATTGTTTTCCGTTTGTTTGGTCTCAATTCAAAAGTAAGTGGGTCCAGTTCAGACTGGGCTTAAAACGGACTTAATTCTCACACTGTATGTCTTTTAACTTCAGCTTCGTTCCCACAGTGTTCGATTTAAGAACTCCTTCATTCCGCACTCCATCCAACTGTATAATCACTTGACATACAGCAATAGATGATATCTGTCTATTACCTGACACCTTCTGCTGGATCTACTCTCTATTTTAGGCTGCAGCTGTTACATATACTGTAATATTGTACATGGTAATTGTTATATATTGTATATTTTATAGAAAAATTTAATATAATATAATAATATATCAGTATATATCATATACTGTATATATAATTTGTAAATATTACATATATGATATTTTTTATATTGCTACTACGGTAAATTTTTTGTCTACTTTATACCTGCATTATCCTTTCCATCCTTACACTTACCATCCTTTGTAACTGAGCTACTGTGTGGAACAATTTCCCTTGTGGATCATTAAAGTTTGTCTACGTCTAAGTCTTAGTTTATTTAAGGATTCATTATGCTATGGCGTCACAGCGCCATAGCCAGCCTGCCCGTCCCCCTGGAAAACCCTCCTGTAGACCTTGATGTGTACCTGCAAAGAATTCCAACCAAAGAGTCCGAGCTCAGAGCTGTGTTTGCTCAGTCAATCAATCAATCAATCAATATTTATTTATATAGCCCTAAATCACAAGTGTCTCAAAGGGCTGCACAAGCCACAACGACATCCTCGGTACAGAGCCCACATAAGGGCAAGGAAAAACTCACCCCAGTGGGACGGCGATGTGAATGACTATGAGAAACCTTGGAGAGGACCGCATATGTGAGTAACCCCCCCCCCCCCCCTCTAGGGGAGACCGAATGCAATGGATGTCGAGTGGGTCTGACATAATATTGTGAGAGTCCAGTCCATAGTGGATCCAACATAATAGTAAGAGTCCAGTCCATAGTGGGGCCAGCAGGAAACCATCCCGAGCGGAGACGGGTCAGCAGCGCAGAGATGTTCCCAACCGATGCACAGGCGAGCGGTCCACCCCGGGTCCCGACTCTGGACAGCCAGCACTTCATCCATGGCCACTGGACCTGTGTGTCTCCCCCTCCACAAGGGAGAGGGGGAGCAGAGGAGGAAGGAAAAGAAACGGCAGATCAACTGGTCTAAAAAAGGGGGGCTATTTAAAGGCTAGAGTATACAAATGAGTTTTAAGATGGGACTTAAATGCTTCTACTGATGTAGCATCTCTACTGTTACCGGGAGGGCATTCCACAGTACTGGAGCCCGAATAGAAAACGCTCTATAGCCAGCAGACTTTTTTTGGGCTCTGGGAATCACTAATAAGCCAGAGTTCTTTGAACGCAGATTTCTTGCGTTTCTGCACAGGGTTCTCAGCAGAACCGCAATTATGCTTGAAATGCATAAAATATTATAAGTGAAACGGCAACAGTGATTGAACGTTGACATGCAAATTGTTGTGTACCGTACTGAGTACTGACTTGGGGACCATATTTTGTGGTTGTAAATTCTGCCACGACTCGCTCAGAGGTCACACATCTTGCCTTCACAAGCGTTTTCTCTAATTAACGACGTTTAGGATGTTGTGTGAGAAATAAAAGTGCAATTCCATAAACTTGACAAATGTATTCCAAGACTTGAGAAATTGTGTTTTGTTTAATCGAATATCTGACACCTGACAACTGAGGAAGTCCTGAAAAGTCCAACCTCTTTTTCCATTGGAACCTGATTAGCGGCACCTGTGAGTACGGGCCTAGCTAAAGTTGTCATTTAGGGCCCTATTCCCCCATGTGCTTCAGTGAAAAAAGGTGCGCAAATGTGCGGATTCTTGCCACATAGCAAACTCCTCCTTGACTTACGTCTGTCATTGCAAGGCAAATCCAAGATGTGTACTTTGGATGTAGCGACTTCCCAGTCAAATCTGGCCGTCTGCGTATTTTCCTGTCGACTTAGGTACTTTTGTTCTTACGCGCCTGTGAGTCCAGCGCCCCAAGAAGGTGAAATATTATGTTGCACTTGAAGTTTAGATGCAGTGTAGACCACAAATAATAAAATGGTAAAATAAACTTCAACTGAGACACCTGGAAACATCCATAGAGATGAGATCAAATGACCATCATGCTACAGTGAATTAACTACGGTTTATGGTTTGAGTTTATTTGGAACATGCATACACTGACAATGTGACACATCGCATATTTCCAGTTTCTCATTACATGGCTGAAAAGGAGTAGGGAGAAGCACAGCTTATTTGAGCCTACCCTTTTTCGATTTCATAGCAATTACTGACACATTTGTTCACTTCCTGTTCTCAATTTGTCCACAATTTTAATTCATAAATATGAAATGATAAAGTTCTCAATAAATATTTAACTAGTATTGTTAACTAGCAATAGTTAACTATCAACAATCAAAATGCACATCGTTGCCTCGTGAGTGCGACCATTTGAACATCCTGGTACTAACGTTCAATGCAACAATTTCCTTTTGGACTGCGATCATTAACCTTTGTGACTACAAATTCATTTGATTGATTTTTGGGACAGTTAATATCAAACTGTGCCGTTCCCCACGCAAGCACACATTAACACAAAAGTGCGTGCACACACACAAACACACACTTACACACACAAAAAACTGCGGTCAGGCCCTTGGGACGCATCACGACTTCACAAACATTTGTATTAATCAGAACTTTACCATCATAAATAAAATCAAGGTGGTTATAATAACAACTGAAAAACTATTATTCAGCCAGGAAGAAGAATAAGTTGTTGTAGTGTGCATACACACACTGCATCACCATGGCAACACACTTTCACGTGACATGCACTGCCTGGATTGATATGGCTTTTTCAAATTTCAAGTGGTATCTTTTTCATGGATTTTAATGACATCCAAAAGTGTTAACAAAACTACATGTTCCACTATTTTCTCACAACCAAGAAAAAAATGTAAAGCAAAGTCCGCCTCATTAGCAATGTGCCCGCCTTCATTCTACACTTAAAGTATCAGAAGAATGAAAAAACAAGTCGCCTCTATTGTGAAGCTTTTATCATACATAACTGATTTACAACACTGAAAGACTTACAAAGTTTTTGAATAAATAGATTTGATCAAAATAGTATCAATCTCACAGAGATTCCTGAGCATTTTTGAGAGATGAGCAAGCAAGTCACGTGATCGCGTGAAGTAGAGGTGTGAACCACAGATCCCTTCCCCATCAACAACAATGCAAACCATGCAGACTTTGTGAGAGCCAACAACGATTACTTTGGACAACATTATGATCCAGAACCTTTTATTGTTGATCCTGAATGCAAGGAGGTTGAGCTACACATTTTAGAAGCTGTGTGCTAAACAGATCTAGCTCAAGTGAAGCACTATAGCATCATGTAGCAGTATTGCTAAGTGCTAAACAAGAAATACAAACTACGGAAATAATAAAACGATAGCTTACTGTACAATGTCTGCTCTCACTGTGATGACGACTGATAGGATGTCCATATCTTCCCGTTTATATGAACAATTAATCATGATGCACACAAAAGGTTAAAAGGAAAGGTTGCTGCCAGCAGATACCGTCTTCAGTTGTGGTGCCTTTGTCTCCATCTTCAGGTATAAATTGAATGTCACAGATGAACAACTTTCGTCCATCCATCCATCTTCTTCCGCTTATCCAAGGTCGGGTCGTGGGCGCAGCAGCCTAAGCAGAGAAGCCCAGACTTTACTCTCCCCAGCCACTTCGTCCAGCTCCTCCCGGGGGATCCTGAGGCATTCCCAGGCCAGCTGGGAGACATAGTCTTCCCAACGTGTCCTGGGTCTTCCCCGTGGCCTCCTACGGGTCGGACATGCCCTAAACACCTCCCGAGGCGTTCGGGTGGCATCCTGACCAGATGCCCAAACCACCTCATCTGGCTCCTCTCGATGTGGAGGAGCAACGGCTTTTGGATGGTTATTTAGAGGGCTCTGTGGGCTGTATATGTCACCGCCTGCTGCCATCTTGTGGTGTGTGTTCAGTATGCCTTTGTTGGTGCAGCAGACCTGGTTCTTATTGTTTGTCTTCTTCCCAGAGTTCCTGTGTTTTCCTGTGGGCGGAGTTGTGAGACGTGCACAGCTGTGTCCAATCAGCCTCACACTATTTAAGCAGCACCTCTTCAGCTGGATGGCACTCGGCAATTCCACTCCTCGTCTCCTGTTGTATGAAGATTCCTATGCTCCTTGTATTTATGCTTCTTACCTTCTTGGCTATTTCCAGTGCCATCCAGCTTGGTATGTACTATGTTAGTTTGCACGTCTTGCAACTCCGACCCAAGTTTAGTTAGCTTTGTATATTAGCTTTTGTTCTTTTTGTCACGGTGCTCTTTTTCGCACCGTCGCTTTTTGTTACATTCCATTTTTGGATTATTGTTGTGAGTGCTTTTTGGTTTAGTAAAGAACTATTTACTCACATTCCATCTGCATCCTTGGGTTCCTCTGTTCTACTTTTAATTGAACTGTGACAGAATTGCCGAGTCAATTACGGAACCCGCAGATGAGAATCAAATCCAGCGGGCCCTCATTGCCCATGGTCAACGAATAAGTGATCATGAACAGACTTTGTTGAACCTGACAACGCTTGTGCAGGAGATGCATACGCGCTTGTTGGTCCCTACCCCGCTCCCAGGCTCAGAGGCTACTCAACCCGCAGCTGGGATCTCTTCTTACTCGTTCCCCTCGACATCGGGTTTTCCTACCAGGGAGCCCAGCATACCACATCCGCCCAGGTATGAGGGGGACTTTGGACAATGCAGACTTTTTTTATATCAATGCTCTTTAGTTTTTGCACAGCAGCCTCACACATATACGACAGACTCCGCCCGTGTGGCATATGTACTCAGTTTACTGGCTGGAAGAGCAGCACGCTGGGCTATGGAGGTGTGTGAGAGCAAACCCGAACTTCCTTCCAGCCTACCCCTGTTTTCTGCTGAGCTGCGCAGCGTCTTCGATCACCCAGTGAGGGAACGAGAGGCAGGAGGCCGCCTCCTCGCTACACGCCAGGGGTCCTCCTCTGTGGCAGACTATTCAGTCTCCTTTCGGATCCTGGCAGCGGAGAGTGGCTGGGGGGAGAGAGCATTACGGGGAATATTTTTGGCTAGTCTTAGCCCCCGTATCCAAGACGAGCTGGCTGTCCGAGATGAGACCCAGAGCCTCGAGGAGCTCATCTCGCTCTCGATCCGATTGGACAACCGCCTACAAGAGCGACACGCCCAGAAGGGGAGGGGTCCTCCATCCACCAGAGGGCAGTCACCTACCAGCTTCACACAATCTACGTCCAAGCTTCAGGTGTGGTCGCTTCCGCTTTCTGACTGCAGTGCCCTGGAGGAGGGGCCAGAGGGGGCCATACCTATGCAGCTGGGTGGCAGCCGCCTGTCATCAGCAGAGAGGAGTCATCGGCTGAGGTTGCAGCTATGTCTGTACTGCGGAGCTGCAGACCACGTCGTTGTTCGCTGTCCTGCGCGCCCCAAGGGGGGCCGTTTCACTTCCACCGGAGATCTTCCACGGGGGAGTTTGCCACCTTCGCCGCCTACTCCTGTGGCAACGTCTGCATCTTCTACGGTGGGAAGACTTCAAGTGGAAGGTACTCTGTCATGGGTAGGGGGTTCTTGCCCTATTAAGGCACTAATTGACTCAGGGGCTGATGAGAACATTATTGACAGTGGGCTTGTGGAGTCTTTAAATATTCCTTCTGTGTGTATTGAACGTATTAAGAATGTTAGCTCACTTGACGGGCGCCACCTGGCTAATATTACTCATCAGACACATGCCACATCCTTCCTTACTTCTGGTAATCACCGTGAGGAAATTAATTTTCTGATAATGCCTTCTCGTTCAGCACCCGTAGTTCTTGGACTTCCATGGTTGCGACGTCACAGTCCCAGTATAGACTGGACCACACCTAAGATTACTAATTGGAGTATTTTCTGTCATAGTCACTGTTTGCGTTCCGCTTCGTCTCCCACTAAACCTGTCATTCTTCCCAGTCTTCAGCCCCCTGATCTTTCACTGATTCCTGACGAATATCACTCCCTTAGTGATGTTTTTTGTAAAGACCAGGCTACGTCGCTACCCCCCCACCGCCCGTATCCTGATCTCCCCTTTTTTGTCGAGGTGGACGCATCGGACACCGGGGTAGGGGCTGTTTTGTCTTAGCATTCCAGTTCAGATCAGAAATTGCACCCCTGCGCCTTCTTCTCCAAACGCTTTTCCCCTGCGGAGAGGAACTATGATATCGGGAACCGAGAGCTTCTGGCAGTGATCCTCGCCCTTCAAGAATGGAGGCACTGGCTGGAGGGTGCCAAACACCCCTTCATCATTTACACGGATCATCGGAACCTAGCCTACCTCCGCTCTGCCCAGCGTCTCAATCCCGCCAGGCCCGGTGGTCCCTCTTCCTCACAAGGTTCGACTTCTGTATCACTTTTCGCCCTGGCTCACTCAATGGAAGGCCTGATGCCTTGTCTAGGATGTTCTCTCCTCCTAAAGAAGACACTCCCCCAGAGACTATCCTTCCTCAGTCCCGGATCCTTGGCGCAGTACAGTGGGAGGTAGAGAGACGTGTGTCAGAGGCTATCAAGGACTCCCCATCACCTGCTGGATGTCCTCCTGGCCGCCTTTTTGTGCCAAGAACTCTACGTGCAGAGGTCTTGTCATGGGCTCACACCTCCAAGATTGCCTGCCATCCAGGTGCCAGACGCACGGAGTTCCTGCTCACACAGCGGTTCTGGTGGCCTACCATTCACACCGACACTAAGAAGTTTGTGGCTGCATGCCCTGTTTGCGCCAGGAGCAAGGCTTCCCATCAAGCTCCTGCGGGGTTGCTGCAGCCCCTTCCCATCCCCTCCCGTCCATGGTCGCACATCGCTCTGGACTTTGTCACAGGTCTACCCATCTCCAGGGGTTTTTCTGTCATCCTCACTATAGTAAACAGATTCTCTAAATTCACACACTTTGTCCCCCTTCGCAGACTTCCCTCTTCCCTGGAGACCGCCAAGCTTCTGGTCACCCATGTGGTTCGACTTCACGGGATCCCCATGGATGTGGTGTCAGACAGAGGTCCTCAGTTTTCATCCGCTACATGGAGATCCTTCTGTAACTTGTTAGGGGCCACTGTCAGCATGTCATCAGGGTACCACCCACAATCTAATGGACAGTCGGAAAGAGCCAACCAGGACTTAGGGGCGGCTCTGAGATGTGTTTGTTACCAGCATCCATCACTGTGGTCCACCTATCTCCCATGGGTGGAGTATGCCCGTAACACTCTCATCTGTTCATCTACTGGCCTGTCTCCTTTTCATGTGGTGCATGGTTTCCAACCTCCCATCTTCTCCTCTCAAGAGGTCGAGTCCACAGTTCCCTCCGTGACTACCTTCCTGCGCCGTGTGCACCGTGTGTGGCGTGATACCCGTGCCGCCTTGTCTCGCACGGCCAGTCGGAACCAGATCATGGCAAATCGCCATCGCAGACCATCTCCCGACTACAAACCCGGCCAGAAGGTTTGGTTATCATCTAAAGACATTACACTGCCAGGAGAGTCTAAGAAACTGGCACCTAGGTTCATCGGACCATACGAGGTGAAGCAGATGATCACTCCCGTCACAGCTCTACTCAAGGTACCCAAGTCTTTTAAGTCTTATCCGGTCTACCATGTCTCCCGCCTAAAGCCCGTTGAGTCGAGCGACCTTAGCCCTCCACCAGTGTCTCCCCCAGCTCCTCAGCAGGTGGAGGGTCATCCAGCCTATACTGTCAACACCATTTTGGACGCCAGGAAGCGGGGCAGGGGGGTGCAATTTCTGATCGACTGGAAGGGTTACCCGCCAGAGGATCGTTCTTGGATTTCACGTTCCCTTATTATTGATAAATCACTCATTTCTGATTTCTATCATAGATTTCCCGGTAAGCCAGGAGGTCCGCCAGGTGGCGTCCTTTGATTAGGGGGGGAATACTGTCACCGCCTGCTGCCATCTTGTGGTTTGTGTTCAGTATGCCTTTGTTGGTGCAGCAGACCTGGTTCTTATTGTTTGTCTTCTTCCCAGAGTTCCTGTGTTTTCCTGTGGGCGGAGTTGTGAGACGTGCACAGCTGTGTCCAATCAGCCTCACACTATTTAAGCAGCACCTCTTCAGCTGGATGGCACTCGGCAATTCCACTCCTCGACTCCTGTTGTATGAAGATTCCTATGCTCCTTGTATTTATGCTTCTTACCTTCTTGGCTATTTCCAGTGCCATCCAGCTTGGTATGTACTATGTTAGTTTGCACGTCTTGCAACTCCGACCCAAGTTTAGTTAGCTTTGTATATTAGCTTTTGTTCTTTTTGTCACGGTGCTCTTTTTCGCACCGTCGCTTTTTGTTACATTCCATTTTTGGATTATTGTTGTGAGTGCTTTTTGGTTTAGTAAAGAACTATTTACTCACATTCCATCTGCATCCTTGGGTTCCTCTGTTCTACTTTTAATTGAACTGTGACAGTATAGAGAGCACACATTCACTCAATTGTTTGCTGACTTTTTATGTATTTATTTATTTACAACTTAGAATGCCTTAAAAAAGAAAAACGTGTTCATGTCTTACATAAGAATTGTGAATGATAGATAGCATATCTGTCTATTTTTTCCATATTTTCAGTATGACTGCAGATATGGTCAGAGTGCAGAAGGGTTCCCATCTTGAATTCATCTGACACCGAATCTACAGAAATTGCCAAAGACATTCGGAGTATGATATTCCAAAAAAATGGTGGGATTTTGTGATGTTTAGATCAGTGGTTCTTATCCTTGTAGGAGGTACCGAACCCCACCAGTTTCATATGCTTATTCACCGAACCCTTCTTTAGTGAAAAATAAAATGTTTTTTTTCTTAATTCAATCTTAATTTATAAAAATGTATCATGAAATTATGTTATTATATTAAATACATACTAATAAAGATATATTTTACAAACAGAAAGTTACAGGAATGTACACATGATCCCATGTTTACATCTCATTGTGCAACATGTGAATGTTTAAGTGGGAACTAAATGCGATATCTGAAAGGGGTACAAATTATTTCCAAAGCAGGACCCCCACCCAGACATACAATACTAGTACACAGCTCCTGAAAAAACAATATGTTTTGTTATTGTCATTGTAAGTGGGCCAAAACACTTAAATTAGAAAATAATCTCATGGAAATGACTGTTGTCATTTGATTATAATAATAAAACATTTAACTTGTTATTTAGTCAGGTTTGGGACAGGTGTGCTGCTGGTGTGACCACAGTGCATGTGCACGTCTGACGTCGCTCACATGTGCTCCACTGAATGCTCAAGGAGTTTTTGCGTTTGCTCACGCATATGGAAAATTAGAGGGGACATTGTTTGAGGGTATCCATAATACGCCGATAGGGAAAAGTTGTTATTTACACGATGAGTCGGGTGTGTCTTGACCTTCGCCGAACCCCTGAGGCCAACTCACCGAACCCCTAGGGTTCGATCGAACCCAGGTTAAGAACCACTGGTTTAGATGGTATTTTCACATACTTTGTGAATTGGAAATACAGTCGGACATGGTTGGATACAATGAAACACAATTAAGCATATAAAGTCAACTTGTTTTTCCACTCTACTGCTACTTTAAGCACTGTTGCCTAACTTACACAGGGTGGAGGGTGTCCGCAGGCTGAATGGGACAATACAAATGACACTATTTTTTTAAATAACAAACTTTTTACGCGCAAACAGGAGAATAAAGACCTTAGTGTCTGCCCCTTGCCATGTTTGTCTAACCTCAATAAGGCCAATGCAGTCAGGCAACTTAAAGCTGGTGTTGCAGAAAAACAGATTGTGGATCATTTGGAGTGACCAAAACCACAACTTGCATGCACTAAGTTGAAGAGAAACCCTGTACCTGAAGGATGACCACCAACATGACAACATGGGTTCAAACCCTATTGTAGTTAATTAATTGGCTGTGTCACATTATTACCTCAATGTGAAGGTCAGGGTTAATTAATCAAGTACCTTTAAACAGCTCAAGCTACCCCAAAGTGCTGTAAAGGTTTGGCTGAATAAAATTACAAAGATCGACCAAAAAAGCGGTTGATGAAATGAATACACATCTAACACGTTTAAAAAAAAATTTATTAAAAAAAATATGTTGATCAAAGCAACTAAAAAACTAAATAAAAGATTAAAAGACATTAATAAAAATGTCTAAAAATAAAAATAAAACTACCTGAACCAATGGAAGAGGGCAGGCCTTCTGACATGCTGTTCATTGATTATGCTTGGTTTAGTCAAGTGTAAAGTAAATTGAACAAATTATTTTACGGGCTCCAATATGTCACAAAAGGAGTTGCATCCTTAAATGCTATCTAGCATTGATCTGGAATACACCATATCAGTGAACACCCACATACACACACACACATACAATCTGTCCAACACATTGCTGTGAACTAATGCCGTTTTACAAGGGGGGCCTGCTGTGTACACAGGCTGTAAAAATCAATGGCTGGCTATGGGAGCAACAGCACAGGCATGTCATAAAACAACTAGCAGCAGACTGATAAAGGCTTATAACTGGATCATATAGATTGTTTATCCCTCTAAATGCTTGATCACGGCTACTAGTTATGGCCACGGGTGTTACTATTATGAAGGGATACGACCTACTCTTATTTACACATACCTGCACTTAAATGTTCGACCACTCCAGCAATCTTTTAAGTAAGAAGAATTGTTTTCATGTAACTTTTCAAAATCATGCAAAGTACTTCTCAAATAGTCCAGCGGGCGCGGAGCGATGCCGGTGGGCTAAGGGGGTGGTTGATACATGTGATCCCTGGGAACATGCTTTATCAGTATCATGCTCCAAACCTTGCTTCAAAAAGCTGCGCACTACAAAAAATGCTCACTGTAGTCATTAATCCTGACTTCATCATTTTGAAACACAAATCAGCACAAATTGTTTTATTCATTTTTGTTTTGTAGGTTGAAGTGTTTTATACAGTGTGCTCCCGAGTAAATGCTGCTGATCAATTTGAATTAATAATTATTTATTGAGTCATTTTATTTTTCAGTATCAAATGGTACAAGTCGGTCAAAAAATGTATAAAGTTTCAATAAAAGATAACTTTTTTTTTTAAATTTCAGGCAAATTGATGCACTTTAAATATAACAGAAAATAATTGAGAAGCGCTGAATTAACTGGAGACTCAATAGCCGTGACCCTGGACAAGAGAGGAAAGAAATACCTGGTCATTGAAATTGTTCATAGTTTTTATTTTCTGCTGACAATTTAGATGAAGATACTACATATACAATACAACATAAAATTGCCTTTTTTAAATGTCACCTGTGACCCTAGATTACTTTGCTGGATGTTTGCAACATTAGCTGCTCCGATTTTATTATCGTTATGTGTACTCTACTAAAGCTTGTTTGAGCAGCTAATTGTTCAGATGGGCTCTAACTAAATTGGAA